>NW_026057580.1:18064331-18232230 GCF_023721935.1 Panthera uncia
TTTGCTGTTCTCCTTTATTTCAAAGTGTTTTATCCACTCCAGGACACAAATTAGGCACTGGCCTCCCCTGATAAAAACTATCATGGTATCTGTCTTATTCATTCCACAGCTGTTTTATTCATTCCACCATGAGGGGTTAGGCTAATCACAACTCTTAAGCCACAATAATGCTTTATAAGAACTGAGGGTAATAAGAAGCCTTGTATCTTTTCCTGGTTGCTAGCATGATTGCAGGTGCTTCGTTGGGGAAAACAACAGAAACAAAAAACCTCCAAGGACAAAGCTATGGCACCAATGGCAAGCCAAGAAGTAACACAGATGGCAGGAAGTGGTTTGAACTCAGGAGGCCAGAGTGATACTTCGGGGCAGGAAGGATCTTGCTACAATTTCTTTTCACACTTTTAGACAAACAGGAGTGAGGGTACCAGAGCTTAGTCAGACAGTTTGGGTATGAGATAAAAGTCATTCTGATAAGAATATTTGGGTTACAGCCTGGATCACAGAGAGTCCTCAGAGTGGCAAAAGAGGATCACACATGAATCCTAATTGGATGACCTGACTGAACAAGGAGAAATCCAGAGTTCTAAGAGCTCAGAAAAATAAGAAGGAAAAAGACCAAGAAGGCATTGAAATATGAAGATAAAATCAATACAGAATTGCCTAGGAAATCAATAAGAGGGATAAAGGACGTGCAGGGGATGTGAAATATGTGTTCTGTCTCCTGTACAAGAAATCTGGCAGCATGTTTTGAACATGCTGCAATGCTGTAATTAAAGCTCAAGGGAGAACGGCAAAAAGGAATCTTAATAATCAAGTGAAAAGATGCCACGGCAATAAGTGACTCCTTGTCAGGAAAACAGTTTCATAGGCAAATCTTAAGTTAAATATGAACTCATGAACACAGCCAGAAGAGAGATCGATAATTTTGTCTGTGTATTTGTGGTAGTTGATATTGGGGCTTGTTTTTAACACCATAACCTAATAAAAGTGTCATCTTTCAAGAGGCCAAAGTAATTCACTCATACAATTACCACAAGCCCAATGATCACAGCATTGTCTGTGAGTATACTTCAAAGTAAGAGATTATTTCCTCTCAGATTCCCAGGGTATCAGCAAAGGGACAGAATCCCCAAGAGTAAGTCTGTCACAGTTAGTTGCATCTATAGAAATCCAAGGATAGGTGTTTGTACTTACTCTCTCACATACTACATATAAATAAAGCAATTTTTAAAAAGCCATATATATATATATATATATTCTCAAAATAGTATTATTAACAATCAAGTTTGATCATGTAGGCAAAATATTGGGAGTTCTCTGCTTAAAAAATTGCTATAGTCTTTTTATTGTTCTTTCTTCATTTAAGCAGAGATGAAGTAGTTTACAAGTCCAGGGAAAAACATACATATCATAATCTATGTGAAAGTCACAATTCTTCAAATTGTCTCCAAGGGTTTCATTCACAGAGACTATGGTATAAACAATGGCTCCATCTCAGGATTTGTTTAATATACAACCCTAATTATAACCAACATGGTCGGCATATAAGACTATTAAAATGGGAGCGGCTGGATGGCTCAGGCAATTGAGCATCCACTTTTGATTTTGGCTCAGGTCATGATCTCATAGTTCATGGGTTTGAGCGCTGACAGCACAGAACCTGCTTGGGATTCTCAATCTCTCTCTCTCTCTCTCTCTCTCTCTCTGCCTCTCCCCTGACTTTCTCCCTCTCTCAAAATAAATAAACAAATAAAATTAAAAAATCTATGGAAAATGAAATGTTTCCTCATTATTAAAATATATCCATCAGAACTTGTGGATTCAAACGATGTTTGTCTCCTTCAAAGGTCTTATTTAGGCAATTTATAATAAAAAATGCTACTGATGTGCCAGTTACTTTTCAATATTTTAAGTAAGATAACAAGCAAAAAGCACTTACAAAAAAAATTTAAGTATTATAGATTCCAGAAAATGGTAGCAGGTAGCAAAAACAATTGTTTTAACTCCACTGATCAGCACATAAAAACAGAGAACTAGTTAGCAAAATCAAAAGCACAAGACAATATTTATAAGGAAACCAAAGGTAGCAAGGATAAAATACAAGAAACCCCAAAATATAAGAACATAGAGAGAAACCACCAACGGCTACGGGATCTATATCAATACCTGTGCTGAAAGAAGCAGAGGGAAGGAATAGGTTTCTGATAATATTAAGTAAAGAGACTCTCAAAATGGACAATAGATATTTGCTAAATAGTATGGTGGACCACTATAAGAATAGCATCTGGGGCACCTGGGTGGCTCAATCTGTGAAGCAACCAACTCTTGGTTACAGTGCAGGTCATGATCTCACAGGTTCCCAAGGCCAAGCCCTGCGTCAGGCTCTGCACTGACAACAGGGAGCCTGTTTGATATTCTTTCTCTCCCTCTCTCTCTCTGTCCCTCCCCGACTTATGCTCACTATCAAAATAAATAAACTTAAAAAAAATAATATTATCTGAAACTGGTAGAGGTTTTGCCTTCTCCAATAGTGGGTGAATGCTTGGAGCCTACGGAAAGAAGATCGAAAGGTGGCTGGAGTGGAATGGCCCCTATGAGTTCTAAAACTGAAACATCCATGTCAGAGTCCTGCATGGAAGAGCAACTACTGAGCGTCATAGAAACTGGCTGGATTAATAAAGCTTAAGGAATGAGAAGATCTGGATAAGAGGTGGAGGGAGGGGTGGGGAGGAAGAAACAGTGTCAGAAAACCTCAAAAAGCCTTTGGCCATATATATATATTTTTAATTACATTAAAACTACAGAAAAGAGAGCTCTGTAAGGTTAGAAAAGTTTTCCTGAAGCCCAGCTTCTTCTAATTAAAAAAAAAAAAAAAGAAGAAAAGAAAAAGAAAAAAAAGAGTGAGCAACAAAAAAGTATTTGATTAAATTGCTTACTTATTTCAAGATATAAAAAATACTGATAAAAAGCAGGATAGCTTTTCTATAAACAATAAGAGTGCATAAAAATTACATACCCATACATACATAAAATGACGAAGTAAATCAGAGTTAGAAACATTCAATAATGAGGTGACCAAACTTAGGAAAAACTATAAATTTAAAAAATCATTTAAAAATACTAAGAAGAATCACAAGAATGACTAAATATAACCAATAAGGACTTAAGAAAATATAAGATAAAAAGAGAAAATTTTCCTAAATCATAAAGAAATGAACAAAGAAAACATTTTTGAAAAAAAGGGGAGGGATCCATATTGAACATAGACAAATAACATCCAACATATGAGTAATGAGAATGTCTTAAGAAGAACACCAAAGCAAATAACAAAGCCAGTATTAGGACATACAATCTAAGAAATGTTTCAGAAGAGAAAGAAAGAAGAAAGAAAGAAAGAAAGAAAGAAAGAAAGAAAGAAAAGAAAAGAAGGAAGGAGAACACTACATTCCCCAAAATGTCATGCCAGGATGATCAAAACCAAGACCCATTCTGATAAAATTATTGAATTTTAAAGAAAGCAAAAAATTCTTTGGCTACTTGATAAAATGTAAAACAATAATAAAGAAAGAAAACCTAGATTATCAAAGTTTTGGACACCCGTGCTTTATGTCAGAAGAAAACAGAGTAATACATTTTAGCTACTAAAGGAAAGAAAATGCACAAAGAAATTTATATCTAACAAATCTGACTTTGAAGCATAAAAGTCACAAACTATTAATATGTAAGGACTCAGACAATTATATCCATGTTCCTAAGGCTGTATTAGAGAACAACCTTTAGAAAACCAACAGAAATAGATACTGATATAAGGACTAGGGGTGAACATCCAATACGTATCTTACAAAACTGAGACTCAATGAGGATTTAAAAATGAAGGAAAATATTATGTAGTAGCCATATTCTCTGATAATAAAGACATGGTGTAAGTATAAACATGGGAAAAATGAGGAGGGCATATACAATAACACACACATGACTATTCTCAGTAGTTGTATTAGATGATAATATTACTATTGTTATTAATATGTTGCAGCATATATAATGTGGAATAAAGGAAATAGATAATTATGTGATATTCTTATCCTATGTCCTTGAAAACCAGGATTCTTTTTTTTTTTTAACTTTGTTTGTTTGTTTATTTTGAGAAAGGGAGAGAGCACATGTACATGTGCAAGTGGGGGAGGGGCAAAAAGAGAAGGAGAGAGAATCCCAAACAGGTTGCACAACATCAGCATAGAACTCTACATGAGGCTTGATCTTATGGACCATGGGATCATGACCCAAGTCAAAATCAAGAGTTGGGCAATTAACTGACTGAGCCACCCAGATGCTCCCAAAAACCAGGATTTTTTGGTACAAAATAAAATAAATTTTGAATTTGAATTGAAAGTATCAATATAAATATATGATATATTTTATCTTTAAACATGTCCAGCTTCTTTCTATTGAAAAGGTCTAGAAATAATAGTCAACCCAACTGCAGAGAGCTTTGAGCATCAAGGTACCATTTCCCGCTAAAAGAAACATGGGCTCATGGTTATATAGCTGATTCCAGATTTGATGTGAGAAATATATGAGTAGCACCTAGAAAAAACTATCATACTAGATAGCAAAGAATCTTCAAAGAGTGTAAGGTCACATCAAAAGAACTCAACATCCAATTTGAAGAGGCTTCTACTGGCCAAATATGGGAAAATTTGAACTTCAATGAGAACAATCACTGCAATGGATTGCAATCTATACAATATGTTTAAGTCCATAAATTCATAATGATACTATTTTTAAAAATGGTCACTTGCAAAAAAATTTAAAAAAAAATGGGGCGCCTGGGTGGCTCAGTCGGTTAAGCGTCCGACTTCGGCTCAGGTCATGATCTCACGGTCCGTGGGTTCGAGCCCCGCGTCGGGCTCTGTGCTGACAGCTCAGAGCCTGGAGCCTGTTTCAGATTCTGTGTCTCCCTCTCTCTGTGACCCTCCCCTGTTCATGCTCTGTCTCTCTCTGTCTCAAAAATAAATAAAAGTTAAAAAAAAAATTAAAAAAAATGGTCATTTGCAGGAGTTCATACGGAAACAAATTCATTTTCTGGAGAATTGGTAAATCCAGTTAAGGAATCAAGTATTTATCCTCTCTTTTCAATAGGAATTATACCATTGGGTAATCAATTAATAAATCAAGGGTAGTATTTCTTTATTAATGAGGTTAAACTAATACATGAAAACAACAGGAAAAGAAATGGCAGAATCAAAATAACAACATTTCACAACCTCAGTGATTAATAGATGTAGGTCATGAACATCAATATTTGCAAACATCACAAAGAGAGAAAATCAGGTTATGTATCCTTTCTGATAAAAGAACACACTACATGAATGGTCTTGCCAAAGGGATTGAGCCTGAATCTGATCAAAACTCTGGAATCCAATCTGCAGAAAATACAGCGGACAGAAGGATATACTGTTTGCACCTCAAGTATAGGCAATTGGCAAAATGCAGATTATGGGAAACTCTACATATCAAATATCCTAAGTTCTACAACAGATAAATTATAAACAAAATGAAGGGAAGGAGGGATAATCAGTAGCTTCAAGAATACTAAAAAATATATCAAATTTCAAAAATGGGCAAAAATAAATCATAGTGTCCAGAGAAAGTATCAAAATATGCATATTTTGAATAATAAATATATAAGGAGGCAAAGAAAGTGAAATTTTAAAAGTTAAGAAGTAGCTTATTAAAAAAAATTTTTTTTAACATCTTAATTTATTTTTGAGAGACAGAGACAGAGTGTGAGCAGGGAAGGGGCAGAGAGAGACAGAATCTGAAGCAGGCTCCAGGCTCTGAGCTGTCAGCACAGAGCCCAACACAGGGCTCGAACCCACCAACTATGAGATCATGACCTAAGCTATAGTTGGATGCCTAGTCTAACCAACTGAGCCACCCGGGTGCCCCAAGAAGTAGTTTAATTTAGGGAGAAAGTCATAGATTGTAATTACGATTGGGGGCAGAGAGGGTCTTATGGGTGGCTGGAAAATTATTATTGCTCAATCCAAATGCTGGTTATAAGAGGGTTCATCTTTAAATAGATGATATATATATATGATATTATATATATATGTTATTTTTATACTATATTTTTATAATATGTAATATTTACAGATTTATTAGCTGTATATTTGATAATAAAAAGACTTTTAAAAAGTGTTATGTATTAAAGGGGTTTAAATAAAGGTTTGTTAAACATTTTGAGGCTAAAAAGTAAGGTGTAATAAAGTAACTCTAATTTTTTGTGTAGTTCACTATATAATTGGAAACAATTTCAAAGGAGTTTTGAAAATATTTGAATGGTACCATTGTTCAGGTATCACTGTTAGAGTAAAAATATATTATGCCTCGGTAATTACTTTTATAGGAAAATATCTTATTTAAATAAATAATTTCCAGTATTTTTTTTTACAAAAACGTGCGTCTGCTAGAAATTTACCTAAGGGATACAGGAGTGCTGATGTATAGGGGCACTTATACCCCAATGTTTATAGCAGCACTTTCAACAATAGCCAAATTATGGAAAGAGCCCAAATGTCCATGAACTGATGAATGGATAAAGAAGTTATGGTTTATATATACAGTGGAATACTACTTGACAATGAGAAAGAATGAAGTATGGCCTTTTGTAGCAACGTGGATGGAACTGGAGAGTGTTATGCTAAGTGAAATAAGTCATACAAAGGCAGATACCATATGTTTTCACTCTTAATGTGGATCTTGAGAAAGTTAACAGAAGACCATGGGGGAGGGGAAAGGGAAAAAAAAAGTTACAGACAGGTAAGGAGGCAAATGATAAGAGACTCTTAAAAACTGAGAATAAACTGAGGGTTGATGGGGGGGGAGGGGGGAAAGTGGGTGATGGGCATTGAGGAGGGCACCTGTTGGCATGAGCACTGGGAGTTGTATGGAAACCAATTTGACAATCAATTTCATATTAAATAAATAAATAAAAATAAATGTAAAAAACAACATTGTGCTTAAATTCTAAATATATTCATTTATCAATGTGAGAATATGGTACTGTAGGAAGATTATGAAATACCACTTACTTATCTCCTTTTTAGGACAGATGTACACAGAAATTATCTCAAAACAATGTCTTTTCTTCTTCCTTCATCTCCCTACTTTTCTTTCACTCATCTCTTCTTCCTTTCTACTCCTGAAAAATATCAGGAAGCTAATTAAGTTTAAGCTTTAGGGGATCCACTTGTATAAGCCCCTCCGAAGTCTCTAAGAGGGGACTCTTAGGTAGAAATGTGCCTACAAGTGTTTGTAAAGTTTGCAAAACTAAGACATTTTGACCACATGGAGTCTATATTTGTCTCTTTCCTGTTGGTCATATGTCCTCTCATATCTGATGGCACTGTGTAGAGCCATTTTTGCAATTCAGCCACACTGAAACTAAGCTGAGAATATAGTAGGTTGTTAGAGGGGATATTTACTGGCTTGTATTCTCTTCAATTTCTAGGTAAGTTATTGCTTACTGTTCTGGTGGAGGAACGGTTCCAAGAATAGTCTGCTCTCCTGATTCATCATGCTGATACAAAGGGGTAAGGCCCAAGGTCAGATCACTATGTGAAGATGTCTTATAGCAATGAATACTGGAAGTATACAGGTACTGAAGGAGGTGCACATTCTAGAGACATTGGTTCTCACTGGAGCCTGGTCAAAACAACAGGAATATTCTCAGAAATGTAAAACATGCAATTAATTATAAACACATACATTTTTTGATGAAAATCTTACAAATTGGATTTGTCAGTATTTTTGTATTTGTTGTATCAGTCAGCTTCCCCCCCACACCCCGCCCCATGCAAAAATATGTTTTTATTAAAGCATGGGGACAGGACCTATGGGTAGAGCTGCACTGTGAATGGAAGGAGCGATTGATATGAATAATTTGTTGCCTTTTTTCTTATTCTACATAGTTTTGATATTTAATATTGTATTTCTAATTTTATATTCTTCCTCTTAAAACAGGCTCCAAAATTGTTATTGAAGATTCAGCTCCTAAAAAACCTGCTTCTGCCCTTCTCACTAGACATCAGTGGGGAAATGGAAGGGACATTAATTTCTTGTTCTTACTTCTTCCTCCCTTGTTAATGGACTGAAGTTAAAAGGATAAAAAGGAGCCTTAAGTTTGGAATGAAGTCTGTTAATGGATTTCTTACATCTCAACAAGAGTGTACAGTAAGAGTATGTTCATGCTCAGGACAATCTGGGCTAATTTTTGCAATGAAAACTTGATTCCTTGATTAAAAAGAATGCCATCTTTGAGTCAAAAGAGGTCACTGCCCAGAGGACAGGAGTTTCTGTTCTACAAGAAAAAGAGGCAATGTTGCATCATAAAAACATAATCTGAATTTGACAGAGGGACTCTATTAAGTATCTAGTGAAATCACTATTTTTAGAGGTTTTTCATAACCAATGGTATTCAATTCTCTGAAAAACTCTGGGAGGTAAATACCATTGTGAAGACTTTTTAGATGAAAAAAGCAGCTCAGGATGTTAGCTTAAATTAGTAGCATAAGCCCATTTTTGAACCAGGACATCCTGACTACAAAGTTCACGTGTTATTCCACTCTTTGGTAGTTAATTACCCAGCTATTTAAACTGTCTGACCTCAGTTTCCTTATCTGGACAAATAGGACACTTGACTAGAAGATTTTGCAATCTTCAAAGTCTTCAATTCTATGAAACCAAGTCAAGTAACCTTTATAATCTCCCTTGTTAGCTCATTCTCATTTCATATAAATAGGAAATTCATCCTGATTTCCTTCCACCTCATCTAAATTTAGTTATAATTAAAATCTATCTCCTTTTCATCTGTCCTTTGCAAAGGTATAAAACAGCCGGTTTATCACAATCTTGCGTAATAACTTTCTGTTACGATGAGAGAAGCAAAAGCGGGCAGGGAGGCATGAAGGAAACCCTTGAAGGGAATGTCTAGTAAGAAAGCTGGACATAGGCTTCAGCTCATCTGAAATACTTCTATGTGAGTCTTGACCTCAGCAAGCAATAGACGAAGAAAAAAACTGCTTTCTTTTTGTATACGGAGGCTTCTGCTCATCTGAAATACTTAAATGTGAGTTTCAACCTCAGCAAGCAATAGAAGAAGAAAATAATGCTTATGCTTTATTCTTCTCATCTCTCAGGTGGTAATAAGGAGGAACGTCTAATGACATCTGGAAAGATTTAAATAATATATAAGCAATAACGTCATGACTGGTACATTTAAAAGGTATGCGGAAAGTGACTGTGAAAATGCCTGGCTCTCTGTGGAAAATCAGAAAATGTTTTCACTAATCTGGAAACAAGTATCTGGACCAGAGAGCCAGTGGGGGTTTGGGGGAGGAAGGATTTCCCCTCCCCTCCCCATCGCTATCTGGAGTTCTGATTCTATGATGTCTTGGTGGGCAGTGGGGGCTTTCAGGCTGCAGCTTTACCTCTGCTGTTGTCATTATCACATCTATTTCCGACCGTGTCTTCTGCCTTGTGGTGGGCTTTGCAGTTGCTCTCGCTGGAGTTCCTTTGTTAGAGATTTGCCCTCTTGACACATCCAAATGAAGAAGTTGCAGCAGGAAAAGTAGACTGGTGACAGACCCCGGGATTCCGTTCCCTGTAGTAGGTCCTGAAATCTTATCTACATGTCATCTAGCTAATCAGAGGTCCATGGTGAGATCTGTCAGAGATTTCTGTTTTAAAAAAGAAATTCAGACACAGTTGACAGGAGACTTGGAATGTTTTTCCCCAGGTCCTGTGGCGGCTACCAGCACTGTCTATTATTATGCGAGAGCCAGCCTGAGGCTGTGGGGAAGGGAAACTCAGAGTGGCCTCCTAAGGACATCAGCACAGGGGAGAGGCCCCTCCCCGCCCTCAACAACAGAAAACAAACAAAGAGGAGCCCACCACCAATAGCAGAAAGCAGAGACTAGGTAAAAATAGAGCTGCAGAACATCAGTCAAACTGGTTTATAAGAAAATACAATGAAACTCAGGAATTACACAATCAGTGAGAAAGATAGTGTCAAATGGGGTAACTACATCTTTCAAAGGGGTTGGAGAATCACATGGGTAACCAAACTTGTAAAATCTTCAGGTAGAAAATGCCCTTTCTAATTTATGGAATTCACAAAACTATGGAAATTTAAATTGACATCTATAATTCTTGGCTTTGAAAAAGCAATTCATTTCCCTAGAAGCTCTTGGCTCTTTTCCTCTTAATAAAGTACAAAGTGCACTGGCCTTGAAGTCAAATATTACCAGAAATGGGAATACGGACATTTATTAAGCTCTTCGTCAAACCATGCTATTATTCTAAGTAAATCATCTCCGGAAGTTGCACAAGAGGATATAAAGCTCAGTGGTTCAGAGCACAGATTCCAGAACTGAAATATCTGAGTTCAAATCCTAGCTCTGCCACCTATAAATTTTCATCAAGTTACTTAGTTTCTGTCTGTATCTGTTTCCTCACCTATAAAAGTAAAATGATGACGGTCTGCCTAGGTGACTCAGTCGGTTAAGTGACAGACTTCGGCTCAGGTCATGATCTCATAGTTTGTGGATTCAAGCCCAGTGTTGGGCTCTATGCTGACAGCTCAAAGCCTGGAGCCTGCTTCCTTTTCACGTGTCTCCCTCTTTCTCTGCCCCTCCCTTGCTCGTGCTTTGTCTCTCTCTTAAAAATAAATAAACCTTTAAAAAAATTTTTTTAAGTGGAATGATGACAATAATCAACAAACATCATAGGATTATTGAGGGGATTAGAAGCATCAATAAAAAGTGTCTGACACCTAAGAAACATTCCATAAATGTTATTATTGTTATAATTTCATCAGTTGGGATAGGCTATATTAAACTATGTAACCATCTTCCCCAATATTTTAAGCATTGTAATAAAACAGGTTATTTCTCACTCATGCTATAGTTCTGGCAGAGAAACTCTACTCATCAGAGTTGTTCATGGACCCTGGCTACCATCTTGAATAGAGCAGCCACCATCTTGAAAATTGGTGGTTGATGCACCAGAAGGAAGAGAGCTTTGAAGGGTCTTAAGTTAACATTTATATACCTCATCCCAGAAAAAAAGCAAATCACCCTTGTTCACAACTCACTGGCCAGAAACAAGACACTCCGTCCCATTAAACCACAAGAGTAGCAAAAAATGCAAACTTTTTATGCACCTAGAAGGTGAAAGAACTATAACTGGTAAATAATATACTTATCATTATTTCATTGTAACATTAGTAACTGTAGTAGTTGTATTAACTTTTCAAGATATGAACGATCCATTTATTAGAGTGATATATTCCTATATGAGAAAGATGGGAACTAATAATGGTTTTATTATGTCTACTTCATCCGCATCAATATAATACTTAGTTGCAGACTAAATAACAGCACTTGAATATGTGATAGATATCAGATAATATGCTCGTTACTTTTACATGTCTTTATACATAATTCTAACAACTCTAAAAGGCAAGTACTTTTAGCTCAATTTCACAGATGAAGAAACAATACTTAGAGAAATTACATAATTTATCCAGTAACATAGCGAATAAGTATGGAGCCAAATTTTGGATTCAAAGAACCTGCTAGGTTCTTTGTACATCACCTTTATATCATGCCACATATGGATTCTAGCACAAATGAGCCATGTATTGGTCTCTCATGCTCATGTAGGAAGTACACTATGAACTAGCTGAGAAAAATTAAGTTTCACTTAGAAATTTTATAAAATCTTAACTCTCTGTTTTGATTTACTAATGGTAGAAGGGCTACTTGCCATTATAAGAGACTAAGTAGTCTTCTTTGGGATGTGTTCAATTTTAAGTTCAGGAAAATACGTTTCATTTCATTATCCTTGTTTTCATTCCCAAGGCAAAACTAGAACTTCAGTCCTCAGTCATAAAAGGAGAGTAAGGCTTATTAAAAATGTTAGTGTAGTTCTGCTAGTTCTACTGAATCCCAGAATCCTCATCTGCCCCTCCAGATGGACCCTCTACTTTAGAAAAGCACATTGACTGGAAGGAATAATGGGATGGACTGGCAGGGCAGTGAATGCAGCAATGACAACCGGCACACCATTTGGGAACACTTCCTTTAACAAAATTGGTCTAATGTGAAAGAGTTGGGAAGAATGCGTCATTTTAGATAGGGCTAAAACGGAATAAGAAGAGACCATGATAATTCTCCAAACATGTGTTTCCCTTGGATTATCCGGTTCTCAGCTCACATCAGGAAGCAACACTTGAGGCAAAATTATTAGGCTTTACGGAAATAGCAAACACACAACGTGAACTTTGTATTCCTGCGTAGAAACTATTTTCAACTAGAAAGATACCCTTTTATCTCCTAAATTATGTGTGTAGCCCTTGAAATATAGCATGACAACACAGGATGTCAGCGAACCAGTGTTTTCTTTAAATAATGGCGTCTCTCCTGGAAATAAGTCATGGAGCTTTCCGAGGGAAAAAATTGCATATTTTTGGCCTGTAATACCTTTTTTCATTTGATCAATTTTATAAAGATTTATTGGAAGAAAAAAGGTAAAACTCTAAAATAACAAAAAAATGCAAATCTCTGACTTTTCATTTCTTTCTAGATTGGATTAATTCCAGCCAACTTCACAATACACTCCTCCAGGTCATACACAGATGTTTACAGTAATCTGAATGCACCCAATGGATCACTCACACTCATATCACACAAGTAAATAATCATATGGTGCTTAATACATGCTAGGCACTGCTCTAAATCCTTTACACATAGTATTTTATTCTCACAATAACCATTTACAGTAGGTATCATTATTATCCCTATTTTATGGTTGAAAAAAAAATGGGTCCAGAATGGTATAGAACTTACCCAAAGTCACACAGCTAACAAATAAAAAATTCAAACTGAGGGAGTCTAGTTCCAGAATCCATCCTCCTTACCTTAAATTATGCTTTTAAATTTGATGTTATCTTTATTTGGAAGACTTTTTTACCCTCAAATGCCTGGCTAAATCCTTCATCATTTAAAACTTAGCTCTGACCTTCACTACCTAGGGAAGTTGTTCTTAATTCTTTCTTACCCTCAGCTTTCCATTCTTCACAAGACTAGGCAAGACTAGGTGTCAATCCTCTGTGCCCCAGGCAGCCTGAGATTGACCTTGGTTGTTGGCCTTCTCCACTAGACTTTGAAATGCTGTACACTGGTAGTACTTAACTCATTTCTATATCCATGTGTATATGTATGTATGTCATCTATGAATAGCTCACAGCAGGTGTTAAGTAAATATTTGTTGCATTAGTACAATAAATAGAAGGAGAATGTGTATGTGCAGAGATGAGAGTTACATTTTATTCACTAGTTGGTGAGTGATCTTTGAAATTTGGTTAAAATCATTTTCAGTATTTTTGAATGGGTGTAGCTCCGAACTTTACCACATACAAAAACCAAATGAAGAATTCTGTTGACATGCAGGTGTTTCTCAGAGAAAAAAGAGACTATTTTTAAGCTATTTTACAATGTTTTCAACCTTAATCCACAAAGTGTCAAATTTCTATGTCTTTTTCTCTAAAAGGACAACTATTCCTGAGATCTAAAGAATATTTTCTTTAGTTTTTACAGAGAGAAAGAAAATCAAAAAAACAAAAGCAGATGTTTGTGACTATATTATATTTAAGGAAAGGCTCTAGGAGACAAGTTTTTCAAATACTGAGCGATTCAAATCTAAACAACCTTAAAAGAATTCTGGTTCCAAGCATGAACTAAGAAATATCCTTTATGTGGGCTCTGATGACAGAAGTCAAGGCAATGATTTTAGACAACATGACATTAAGTCAATAGCTTGTTTTGAAAACCATGTTGATGTGAATGACTTCTTTATAGCAAGTGGGGGATCCAGAGTGAGTTGCTATAAAAGAGGTTGCTCTATGCGTGGCTGCCCCTTCAGTGTCCTTTTCAGAAGTTTCTTCCCCTTAGCCCCCTACTGAAAGTGAGAAACTCACAGCATTGTCCAGCAGTCCCAAGCTAGAGGATTCTTCCTGTTTTCATTATGCATGTACCTCTACAAAGAGCAGAGGCTTCAGAGCTAAAGCTGTTAAAACCTGAGTTGGAATCCCAGCTGGGTGGTCTCCAGGAAGTCACTTCTTCCTGACTTCTTTCTCTTCTGCTCCTCTTCTTCTTCCTCTTCCATCTCTTCCTCATTCTTCAACAATCTGTTAAGCCTTAATTAATTTTTCTGTAAAGTGAGAATCATAACAGGCATCTCCTAAGGTTGTTAAAAGGGTAAGAAACAATAAAAGTCTATAAAGTGCCTGGCATGGTACGAAATGCACACAGAAGCAAATAGTCCCTGTTGCAATTATCCACCGCGCATTATCTGGGGTAATAAAGGCAAGGTAGCCAATATAGTAAGAATTGTTAGTTTTGTTCTATGATGGATGAATGTGGTCTGGACTATTATTCCTGTAGGAGCCAGTGAGATGGATCTGAAAGAAAACCCACTTGTAAAGCATCAGGTAACAGTGGGGCAAGCTTCACGTGATAAAAAACAAACAAACAAACAAACAAACAAAAACAGGGAAACCCAAACCTACACACAATTGCATTAAGAGAACATCCTTTTCTACTGCAGGTTAGTCTCAAGAGTTTTATATCCACTGCAATGGAGTACTTTTTCCTCTTTACTGGATTTAAAATATTTACACCTTACCTAGGCATGATAAAACTTTGTCAAATGATAAGCAGTGTGTAGAAGAGCTGGATGACAAGGAAGGAAGGAGGTCATCTGATTTTCATTTTAATCATTTAAATTCCATCATCCAATTTCTGGTCAGAACGAAATAGGTCTATCTACCCCTTTCCTTTTTTCTCCATCCCTTTTCCAGATTTCTCTTTACCATGATTGAGCTTGAAAAATCACCGTAGCAACTCTGAATGTGAGGAAAGTTTTTGAATGGATTAGGTAACCTGATAAATACTATCATTTCATAACATAGACAGAAGTCATTAGCCTATCATGCTTGATCCTATGCCTCCTATCCCTTTTTTCCCTGTGATGGGTAACTATCCTCTCTCAGGCCTCAGCTCACTACCTGTGCTTTGGAGCCCATGCCCTTGAACCTCTTCAAGATTCAATCCAATTTCCCCAATCAACTGTACCCTTCTCTTGACATAAAACATGATTCAATAACTTCCATATTAAGGAGGAAAGGAAGAAAGAGAGGGAGGGAAGCTGGCAGGGATGGAGGGAAGGAAGGTTTAGGAAAAATTTTAGGAAGAGTATTCTTGTAAAGCTGGATAAAAGATAACACTTCTGAAAGAGCTAAAAAAGTGTACATTGCAGATATCTGATGGAAGAATGTTTCAGGTAGTGACAATAGCAGCATTAGCCAAGGCACTGAGATACAAGTACGGCTGAAATTTCACATTGTTCACTGGGGATAGAACAGAATAAGAGAGGGAGAGTAAATGATAAGAGGTAGGGAGAGCTTTGAAGGCTAATGTGAACTTTTGCTTTTACTGAGTTAAACAGGGAGCCAGTAGAGGATACTGATAGAAGAATGGCTTGATTTCACTCACCATTTAAGGGATCATTCTAGCGACAGTGCTGGGAATTGGCTAAAGGGAGTAAAGACAACAACAGAAAGACAAAATAGTAACTTAGCGACTTAGGTAAGAAATGGATAGTATAGTAACATAGGTAAGAAATGTTGGTGGCTTGACTGAGGTAAACATGATAGTGAGTGATTAAATCCTAATAAGTGAATGAATGCATATATGTTGGAGGTAGAGATGGCAGGATTTAATGATGGATTAAAATATGAGATTTAATGGAAAGAAAAGAGAAAAAATAGGCTTCAATGTGTTTGTCTTGAACAACTTGAAAAAAAAAATTCCATTTGCTGAAGGGAAAACTGGGAGAGAATTTGTTGGCGATGAAGAGAAGATCAGTAATTCATTCCTAACTTGTTAGTTTGAGATGTATATTAGGCCATGAGGAAGAACTATCAAGAGACAGTTACACCCATGAAACTGTTCTTCAAGAATGAGTTCTAGGGTGAAGATATAAACTGAGTCATAAACATATTGATAGTATTTAAAGTCATGAAACTGGATGAAATAACCAACAGATTAGTACAGATAGAGAACAGAAGGCCAAAGAGTAAGCCAAATGCAATTGAATACTTAAAAGGTGGTACGATAAAGAACTAAGATGAGAAGCAGTGTTCTATGAGTTTGAAGAAAAATTAGGAGAAGAAAGTGCCCACTGAAAAGAGTATTTCAGGGATGAGGAATGATTATTTTTGTCAAGTGCTGTTGCTGCATCTGGTAAGATAAGTCTTAAAATTGGTCATTGAATTTCACTACATGGAGGTCATTGGTGACCTTGATAAGACCAATGTCAGCAGAGTTTGGGGGGGGAACAAAGTCTGGCTGGAGGGAATTGAAGAGAGAAATCGAAGATAAATTTTTTGCAGATGTTTCCCTGTAAAGGGTAAGAGGAGAAATAAACAGGTGGTAGAGAATATGAGATCAAAAGAGTCATGTGTCTTTTTAAGAAAGGAAAAATTACTGCTGGAAATAATAAAGAGAAATTCACGATGCAAGAAAAGGAGAAAAGAGGATTTTATCTGTATCACTGGGTACACAAGAATGAGTTAGGGTAAGCCACACCTCTAAACATTTGAGGGATCAGTTCTGAATGCCATACTTCTTTGGAGACCTGAACAAACTTAAAAGATAGCAGGGGGACCTAGATCTTTCCTCCCTCCATTAGGAGTGCATAAAAGCAGTTTAGGAGGAGTAAAGAGAGACCACCAAGAGATGGAAGAAAGAGTTCTGAATTAAAATACACAAATGGTCTTGAGATAAACTAAAATAACCACTTCATGTTTATGTTTTTAGGATTTTTAAGTTTAAAATATTTCTCAGTGCTCTCCTTTTTCTTTAAAGCCCACACCCTTTTTGTGCAATAATAATCCAGGGAGGAATTAAAGAACTTTAAATGTGTTTGTTCTTCTAAAGTCACATGTAGCTCTCTACATTATTTTGTTTAGTCTTCTCAGCACCTTTTTGAGGCAGCTATTTTGAGTCTTGTTTTTTGCCACACAGTGGTTCAGTAACCTCCTCAACTATATAATGTAGTAAGTATTAAAACCTTGGTCTGCAGCAGTCTATGTCCTCTGTTTTGACTGTATGCTACACCAAGAACCCTAAGTTGAAGATAATGGAATGTGGGCCCCACCTAAATAAGGGAAACAACTATTGATGAAACAAAATCCTTTAAGAGTGCAATAGGGGCACCTGGGTAGCTCAGTCGGTTGAGTGTCCAACTTCAGCTCAGGTCATGATCTCACAGTTTGTGAATTCAAGCCCCGTGTCGGGCTCTGTGTTGACAGCTCAGAGCCTGCATCTTGCTTTGGATTCTGTGTCTCCCTCTCTCTCTCTGCTCCTCCCTAACTCACAGTCTGTCTGTATCTCCCTCTCTCAAAAATAAATAAACATTTTAAAAATTAAAAAAAAAGAGTGTGATAGTTCAAGAGCAGTACTGTTTAGACAACCTAAGAGTTGCCATATTGAAAGTATGTGCTTGCTAGCCAAAAACAAAACACAAAACAACAACAACAACAACAACAACAACTTGGCCTTAATTCAGCATTCTGGGCACAACCCTAGCCGTGTTCCTGACCCTATTCCAATTTCAGACCTTCAATATCTACTGATCTTTCTGCACTCTTCCCACTCCAGACTCTATACAGGCTTGGTCTCTGGTTACTAAATCACAGCTCCCTGCCTGCTATGTTGAGGACTCTTTGGCTAATCAAAGAGCTCTGGTTCCTTTATGCTTGCATAAGTTTAAGCTTATCCTACTGAATACTAATAGATATATTGCTAGGGAACCTACTACGTGTTGGGCATAATAATAAGTTATTTTAATTTATACTGAAACCTTTACAGTCATCTAGCCAGATAAGCATCACCACCCTCAAATTATAGATGAGAAATTGAGTAATTTGCCCAAAATGTAGAACAGTAAGGAATCACAATTAGTTTTGACATTAAATTTTTTTATTTATTTGTTTTGAGAGAGACAGAGACAGTGCACGTGGGGGAGGGGTAAAGAGAGGGAGAGAGAGAGAATCCCAAGCAGGCTGTGCACTACCAGCACAGAGCCCGATGTGGGGCTCGAACCCATGAAGCATGAGATCATGACCTGAACCAAAACCAAGAATCGGATGCTTAACCAACTGAGCCATCAAGGTGCGCCTGACATTAAAGTTTTAACCACACTAACCTGACTTTCTGCATAATTAGTTTATATACAACCTATTTATAAGCTTTACTCTTAATGATTTAAAACTAATGCATGCCTAGCTGACTTAAGTTAGTTGCAGCCCGACTGGGGAGGCTCCCTGTGAATCTGAGTCATGTCCCGATGTTGCACCTGCCAGCTCTGTCTTTTGTGGGATTTACGCTATGGAAAAGGAATATAATAGTCCTCCAAGAACTTCAGGGCAATGACTTAACTGTTTGGATGGAGCAAAGGAAGAGGGGATTAAGTCCTTCAAATGAGAAGAATGCGGGTTTATGGAGCAGCTTCAGAGCTTAGAGGTAAAGTACTCTGGCTGCAGAAGCAGCACATTTGCCTAAATCCACCTTCAACACCTATAACTCACTGTGCCTCAGTTTCCTCATCTACACGAAAAGGATGATATTAATGTGTGGCACCTAAAAATGTATAAGGATTAAATAAGTTAATATTATATAAAGTATTTAAAACTCTACTTGGTGCATACATAGGGCTGTATTATTATTATTTATTGCTATTAATTATTTTCACGCTTTTAGCTTCCAGTTTGTGCTGCACACTACTACCCATCTCCCCAAAATTTTGATGATCTCAGAACTAATAGTGGTCTTTTTTTTTCTGGCACTGTGGCAAGAGATGGCTTCCTGGTCAGGATAATTCTCAGTTGAATCAAATGCCACACGTTCCATTTCTCTGGAGAGACAATTGCATAGTAGCACCGCCACTTGGAAGAAAAAGAAATTGATCTTCTAATATTGTCCCATTTCCAATAAAAATCTTTCTTCGGCTGTTTCTGCATTTGTAGCAGTTACACACGTACTGTGCTGTTGCTTAGTCAGATTTTTACATTCAGGCTTAATTGCTTGACTATTCCAGGATCCCTGCTCATCAGTCTTTTAATCATGGTATTATATCTCTCCTGACTGCTTCCCAATTTGTCTCCGCTGTTTTGAAAATGAGATGTCTATGCGCAAACGGGATTCTGAAAGTGGAATTTCTCCATCATTACAGGGGGAAGCTACCATCTTCCTGCTCCATAGCCTGATGGCTCTATATCTGCATTTCCAAATAACACTGCCTTTTCAGACTCAATACCACATGTCTAACTGATTGCAATGTCATTTCATAAACTGTCCACCGTCCTGTTACAAAGTTCTTTGACAATATCACTTTCTGCATTTGATTTTTCTTCTCAACTGTCTACATGGCAAATGTGCAAGTTTGCTTTTTCTCCACGTGGAATTTCATTTTGTCATTTTCGGCTCCTACTTGAAATGACATGTGATAGAGAAAGTAATAAGTTGTTCTTAATACTTTAGTAGGTTACCTCCCTGCATCAGGGTAAGCTTTCCAGAGGTCAGAAGAAATAGTTTTCGAGAATATTTTTTTCTTTTTTTTTTCCTATGTGTGGAAAAAAAAATTGGTGACATGTTTTATAAAGTGACCTGGCTTTTTAAAATGCATGCAGCAAATCTGGTCCAATTATACAAGTTGGGGGCTTGTGCCATTTACTCACCAGTTTGTTTTACCAGGTACACAGTTTGATAAGTATCCACAGGATGACTGGTGGATTTTGTACGAGAGAAAGAACTTGCCTTGGATAACTATGGACATCTTGTTACATCCCATTCCCAAATCTGTCAACCATTTAATGACAGCCAGAGCACAAAACAATATTTTACTTGTTCATAAGCAACAAGATCCATGAGCGAAAATAGCTATTTTTCTAAGTGTCTATGTGGCAAGGAGGCAAGCTAGAGCATATAGCTCATGCTCTTGGGAAATCATCATAAAATGGTGTACTGTGTTCATTTTCCTAATCAGCCTAATAAGTAAGATGCTCTGTGCATGGTTGTTATACTGCAGCATTCTTCTGAAAAACAAAAACAAAACTTAGTAAAAGTCAAACCCTGATTGATTTGCCTCTCTTAATATAATCCAAATGTTTCAAGAGAACACTTTCGATGTGAATCAGATTTAATTCCCATGATCCGAAAACCAATATCCTGTCAACTGGAGATTTTTTTTAATGATTTTGGTTCATCACAGGTTAAAATCATTTTTTTTTGGCCAAGTTGCAGCAACTATTCTACTATTTCTTTCATTGAACAGAACAAAAACATTATCAGGTTGGAAATTGACTATGGGACACAGTTTCACTTGCCATAAAATGTGATTTTTTTGTCAAATAAACAATGTGGTTGTCCTTCTGCCTTGGCCAGACTGGTAGTATGGAGCAGGCTTAGCCTTTTCTAGGAACCCTACATGCCTTTGTTAGTCCTTCCTATGTCCCTGATCTCTTAACTGTGGAGTGTGGCGGGGCACAGTCCTTGGCCCTTTTCTCTATCCTCACTTACTAACCTCGGTGATTTCTTGTTGTCTAGTGACTTTAGATATTATTTATATATTCTTAAATTTATAAAAACACCTTTAATCTCTCCCTGCACTCTGACTTCTATGTACAGGGTGGTACTTGACATCTTCATTGAGACTGATAACAGGCATTTTTTTTTAAGTTCATTTATTTATTTTTGAGAGAGAGAAAATGTGAGTGAGGGAGGGACAGAGAGAGGGAGAGAGAGAGAATCCCAAGCAGGCTCCATACTATCACTGTGGAGCCTATTGTGGGGCATGAACCCATGAACTGTGAGATCATGACCTGAGCCGAAGTTGGACACTTAACCAACTGAGCCACGCAGGCACCTCACTGATAATAAGCATCTTAAACGTAATATGCCCACAGTGAGCTCCGGATCCCCTTCCTTAAACTCATTCTATGCAGTCTTCCACATCTCAGTTAATGGCAGTGGGAACTCCATCCTTCCAGTTGCTTATACCAAATGCTTAGAATCATTTCTCTCACATCTTACATAAACCAGTCCATTAGTATATGCTACTGGCTGTGTATCCCACTGGCTGTCTGTTCTCAATGTATCTAGAAGCCTACCACCTATCACCACCTTCTCTCCTGTGACCATGCTCCAAGACACCATCATCTCTCTCCAGGAATATTATAAGAACCTTCTCACTGGTCTCCCGGCATCTTCCCTTGCCCTGCTTCAGTCTGTTTTCAAATCAGCATCCAGAATACCACTTTTATCAGATTTCTCCTCTGCTTCAGACTCTTCAATGTCCCATGTGATTTTGACATCAAGGGAGCTCTCTTCTTAGGTGTCTGCTCTCCAGGTGTTTTCCAGGTATTTCCTCAAATATACCTGTTAAGTGAGGCCTACACCAACTACTCCTGAAAATTGCAAACCCTTGTACACTCCCTACCCACTTCTAGGATTAATTTTTCTCCATAACATTTACCAGTATATAAAATACCATCGACCTTAATTATTTGCTTTGTTTATCATCTCTCTTACTCCAAAAAGTTGAGTCAGCTGAGCGTCTGACTTTGGCTCAGGTCATGATCTCACAGTTTGTGGGTTTGAGTCCCAGGTCGGGCTCTGTGCTGACAGCTCAGAGCCTGTAGCCTGCTTCAGATTCTGTGTCTCCCTCTCTCTCTGCCCCTCCCCTGTTTGCATTCTCTCTCTTTCTCTCAAAAAATAAAAATAAAAAACATTGAAAATAAAATCTCATGTGGATAAGAATTGTAATTAATGGGACCTTTATGTACATAAGAAAATATGAGGAGAAATGATTTTTTTTACCCCTTTCTGGGGTAACTTAAGTTATTGACTACAAATTGCAGGAAGTGTTTCTCTCTGCCTTTTGCAAGCATTAAAATAACCTCCTTAGCTAATGATGTACGATACACTTCTGATTATGCATTGCATCGTAAACATTAGTGTATCTAAAACATTATTTATAATCCAGCAGTTCTGTGTATATCAGTGTCAAATAGTAAAGGAAGAATAGAAGCTTCTGGTATTCCCACTGCCTCTACTGCTCCTGGCACAGAATAATCACTCGATAAATATTGGTCGAAAAAATAAAAGAATGAATAAATACAGAAATTCAAATACTTAGCAGTTTAAACAAAAATCTCCAAATATCAGTGTTAATCCAAATGTTGCTGAGCTGAAGTGCATGTTCATCTATTCACTCACAGACAGACCTGGACAACATGTAGACACCCTCTACAATCAGTGTTTCACTTACGAGTGCTTGATTGTCCTAGTCGTCCATGCCCAATGATTGCTGTTTGGCCAGAGTGAGGATTTCAGCTTATGGAATCAATTACACAATTTCATACCTGCCTTCAAATTAGTATTGACTTTTTTTTTTTCTAAATCCCTCTTTTATGGAGGCATAATTGACATGTAACATTATATTTGTTATTTCAAATGTACACCACCATGATTTGATACTGTTATATATTATGAAATGTTTCCCACCATAAGTCTAGGCTCCATGCTTAGGTATAATTTTTTCCTTGTGGTGAGAATTTTTAATATCTACTCTCCTGGCAACTTTCAAATAGACAATGCAGTATTGTTGACTACAGTCACCATGTTGTATATTATACCCCCAAGACTTATTTATTTTAGAACCAGAAGTTTGTACCTTTTGACCAACTTCACCCATTTCCCCAATCCTTCAACCACCTGCCTCTGGCAACTACCATTCTGTCCTCTGAATCTATGAGTTTGGTTTTATTTTCTGAAGTCTTCAGTCTTGAAGAATTTCTTGTGTTTTGACCCAAAGGGTTTAGACGCCCTTTGCCCAATTTACCAATGTCATCTTTTCCTCTAATGATTCATTTCACTCTTTCTATTGCTCATCATCTCCCTCAATAAAAGGAATCAAATCACTTGCCTGGAACCACGTGAGCGTAAGACTGACAGCCTGAGGCTTTTGCATGAGCCTAGCCCCATGATAACTCCTTGACAACCAGTACAAACCACACCTTGTAGGGTCAGCTTCTGGTCTTTCTCACATACTTTCTCCTCCACCTAGAATGCGATTTCTCAATCTAGTTTCTACACAGCTAGTAACGTCCATATTTACAAGCATGTCTCTAATTGTCCATCTATTTGACACACTGCAGATGTTTTATGATGTTAGTCATTTATTTTTTCATATGATTTGGGGTTCTTTTATGCAGGGGCTCTATCCTATATCAGTTGTGCCTTATAGTATTAATCATGGTCCACTATGAAACAGTCATTCAAATGTTGATTAACTGATCAATTCTTGGCGATCTTGTGTCTTTCTTGATGTCAGTTCTTTACAACATTGACCAGTCAGTGATTTCATTCTTGGTACTTATGCAGGGCACTGTGCTTATAGGCTCAATTACTGTAATCTGCACTTCTATTTCTAGACCATTCAAGATGGCTTTTGGCTACAAGTATTAGAAAATGCAGAGAATAGTCGTTTACATATTTTTTTGCTCCATTTAAGAAAAAGTCTGAAAATGGTGGAAGTTGGAGTTAACTCACTAACTCAGCGATAACAAGGCCAGCATTAAAAAAAAAAAAATCTTGATCTTTCTGTAACAGATATAAAATGGCTACTAAAGCTATGGGCATCAAGTGCACATTCAAGGGAAGAAGAAAGACAAAAAGGGAAGGGTGAAGCCAGTAATTCTGTCCTTTTTAAAAAGAAGCCAAAGCTTCCCTTTTTTATTATTAATTTTCGACAGAGACAGAGCATGAGTCGGGGAGGGGCAGAGAGAGAGGGAGACACAGAATCAGAAGCAGGCTCCAGGCTCTGAGCTGTCAGCACAGAGCCCGACCTCACAGACCACAGATCATGACCTGAGCCAAAGTCAGAAGCCCAACCGACTGAGCCACCCAAGCACCCCTTAAAGGCAAAGCTTTCTAAAAGGCATTTCTGACACCTGGTATGTTTCTCCACACTGTTCATTGGCCCCTGGAAGGGTGTGGTCGTTAACGAGGTTGTTAATATATTGGGTTAATTAATTAACAGAATCTGCCACAAACTCCCTCGTGAATATGCTCTACGTACCAG
Source organism: Panthera uncia (assembly GCF_023721935.1). Taxonomy (NCBI): domain Eukaryota; kingdom Metazoa; phylum Chordata; class Mammalia; order Carnivora; family Felidae; genus Panthera; species Panthera uncia. Next base: position 18,088,602 of record NW_026057580.1, read on the forward strand.
TTTCTCTGGTCCTAAACCAAGCATAAAACTGACATCAAATTATGTAAAAAAGAAACAAGGTTGTGAAGTGTTTGGGGTCAAGATGAAATGATATCCAATTCATTACCCAGAAAACTTGGAAGATGAAATCTCTGCTAAATAAGGTTACATTTAGTTAATCAAGGAATGAGATGCAAGCAAACATTGTTGAACATGGACTATGTGCAAAGAAAAGGAAAAAGAGCCTAGAATTCGTCACGACCTTGTTTTCCTCCCATCTCAGGGAAATTCATCCTCAAGGAAGTAGGGAACTAACAAAGAAGGGCAGACAGATAATGCCCTGCTCTTGCTCATGGGAAGGTATAGAGCTGGCTCTATAAATAATGAGGAAGGGAGAACTTAGTATTAACAGATCATTAGGAGTGTTCAGAAACCAAAATCCTAAATCATTTGAATGTGAGTTTCAGATCCTTTCCAAAGTGAAGTAGCCAAACCTATGTAACAACTGTATTAATGAACTTTAAATGTTTGCATAAGTACCTAATTGGGACCACTTAAATATGTTTTTATAACAGTCTATTTTAAAATTATTTTAGAAATATCAAAAAAAAAAAGCATAAGATAGATTTACAGGTTTATTTAATCAAATAATAGAATTTATTTCAATCCTGTTACTCTAGACTTTTGACAATTTGAATAATGGTTAGCCTGATGTTTATATTTGTACTACTCTGACATATTAGTAAGAATAAGAACTTTGGTGAGTTTAGCCCACTAAAGGAAAAAATAATTCTAGTCATCTTAAATGCCTGAACCAGCACCCAGAAAAGTTACTATAAATAATTACCTGCCATTATTGGGTATTTATTAACATCTCTTCTGTGAAAATGCATCTTGATAACCATACAAAAAAGCATTTTAAAAATAAAATACAGAATTACACTCGTATGTTTCACTAAGAGATATCATCCCTTACGTTGCTATTAATAATGATATAATTTTACTACAGATAAATTGACTTAAATTTTACTTTTAATAAATATTCACAATAGAGATGCAGTTTTGAGCTTCTATTTGGAATAAATAAACCTGTTGTTCTTTGTTACGGTAAGTAGAAAACTACTATTTTTTCCATACTGCAATGATTACAAGAATTAGAATGATGTATTTTTCATATTTAAACAAAAAATTAATGTATTTGACTTTACTCACATTTAAATTGTCAAATTTTTATCTTGTGTATGAACAGAGAGTTAGGATTCAGGGCCAACATTTAAATTCAATTTTTAGTTTATTTTAGGGCCTTAGATCAAACATTAGGTGGCACTATTGTCACAATGAAAAACTGCTACATTCACTCCCTTTTCTTCACTATCTAGAAGAATCTTCTTTTAAAATTCTCATTTTAGACCCCGCTATGGATTATTTTCACTTTTCCAGTGTGATTAAATGTATCTGCAATAAACATAAAAAAAATTAAAATTCATTGTCAACATCTGCTATTCACTTAGATGTGTGAACCATGAACACTTTTTAATGAAGTGTTCTCTGAATTCTAGAATTTAAAAGATATTTCCATACAGAAGAAATAGCTATTATGAATAAATACTATATTTTCTTTGTTTAAACATCTCTATTGCTTTAATGTAGAAATACCAAAATAGTATTTAAAATTCCTTTTCAGAAAATATTGCCTAAAGTTTTCCTGGATACCTAAATATCACAGATCAATTTGTTTTGTTTTGTTTTTAGTAATAGAAGAGAAAATTCTAGAAACTAATTTTAAATATGCAGTGAAAATAAAAAGGAATAAACAACCGGATAGCAAAAACATCAGTTCATATGTTGTCTGTGTGTACACAAGAACATGGGGATAGATGGAAAAGGAGAAAAGCTATCAGTGGAAGGAAAGTTACTTAATTCTAAAAGGAGATTCCAAATTTTCAAGTAAAGTTACAAGAAAGAGAATGGGAGATAGAACACACTTCTTCTAGGCCAGCAGGACACTGCAGTAGGCTTACCAAATACCAAAGTGAGGATGAGCTTCTCTCTGCTTATTCTGAGTTCAGTTTTGTGAGTGGGAAAACCCAGCTGTTATTTGGAGACAATAGTTTTCAACTGTCTGTTGAAGGCTGCAGTTTAGTTCAGTGAATGAGAACACAGGTCCTGAGCAAATGTTCCTGCATCTGAACCCTGGTACGTGGGCCCGTTATTGAACCTCTAACACTGGATTTTTCTCTTCTAAAAATGAGGGTAATGATATTGAGTTGATGTGAAAATCAAATTAGAAAATTTAGGGCACCTGGGTGGGTAGTCAGTTGAGTTCAACTCTTGATTTTGGCTCAGGTTGTGATCTCATGGTTTGTGAGTTTGAGCCCCTGTCAGGCTTTGAGGTGACACTGTTGAGCCAGCTTGGGATTCTCTCTCTCCCTTTCTCTCTCTGCCTCTCCCTCCCTTCCTCCCTCTCTCCTTCTCTTCCTCAAAAATAAATAAATATACTGTTAAAAAAAAGAAACAGAAAAAGAAAAATCAGGGGCGCCTGGGTGGCTCAGTCAGTTGAGCGTCTGACTTCGGCTCAGGTCATGATCTCGCAGTTGACGAGTTCGAGCCCCAGATCGGGCTCTGTGCTGACAGCTCAGAGCCTGGAGCCTGCTTCCGATTCTGTGTCTCCTTCTCTCTCTGCCTCTCCCCTGGTCATGCTCTGTCTCTCTCTGTCTCAAAAAATAAACATTAAAAAAAAAATTTAAAAAGAAGAAAATTCATGTAATACATAAACCCTGACACATTGTTAAATCTTAGTTGGAGGAGAGGCACTGATGGGGGTCTTGCATTTTTGTTGTTATTAACAGTCCTGGTGCTACAAAAGTGGTTCAACTTCCCTGCTGACTGAAGCTGTCTGATCCACACTGGGAGGGTAAGAGCCTACCTCATGCCAGGGGAGAGGCACTGTGGATCCTCATTGTGAGGCAAAGTCAAGGATTCAAGAGCTTTAAGTCTATAGTCTGATGGCCACCTCCACCAACCACAGGGCTGTGGAAAAATTACCTAATCTCTCTAAACATCAATCACTCCACTAGCAAAGTAGAAACGAAATTAGTAAGCCTGAACTCATAGGAGAATTAAGAGGACATCCACTTACACATATCGCTGTAATCAATGGAATAGAAAGAGCTCTGTAAACATTAGTTATTGCAACGACTATTATTACCACCACCGCTACAAATGATCCACTCAGGATTTCTCAGTGTGTAAAAGCTTTTCCACTTTTCATTTTCTCCTACTTGGAAAATCATTTAAAAATCTCCAAACAATGTACTTCTGCGTGGACCTCTCCACTGATCCTGGGAGAAAACAATTTATCAATATGAAAGGAATTTAGAAAATTCATTACAATCTCAGAAAAAAACATAAAAGAGCAGAGTTGTAAACATAGGTATATTGTGAATTGCAAATCCAAGTCACAATATGTCACTCTAATTGGCTGATTGTTCTATACAAAGAGCAAAGGCTACATTTTGACCACATTAAAATCCTCTCCCCTGTAAAACATATGTGCCAAATTAAAGAGAATATGACATGTATTTATTAACCTCATGCACCCATCGTATCTTATTAAACAATCTTGATTATAAATCTCCTTTCTGACTCATTATGCTATAAACTGCATGATGGTAATGTTTTCATTTTATTCCCAGCATTGATTTTGACATCTTCATGTGTAAGGTGCCAAGTAATCTTTGTTAAGGATGAACAAATAATGGAGATTGAAAACAAAACCAAAACAAAACCAATAAAAACCAAATCTCTGTCAATCAAATCATAGTGGAACAACTGTTTTAAAATTTCTTTCCAGCATTTGCAACAGGAATCGCTTCTCTTCAAGTCTTGTCTGGCATCGCTATAATTTGTGACCTTCAATGGCTGATATCCTGAGACTGTGTGAAGGGGCCAAGGAGAAGCCAGACAGATTGGTATCTATTGGGGCTGCTTACACTGTTCCTCTAAAGTTCCAAAGCTTCTTAATCTATCAATCTTCAGGACTTGCTAAATAATCCTAAACTGCCCCCCCAGAGAATTAGGAGAAGCATTAAGGAGACTTCAACCTTGCATTTTATATTGTAACCCTGACTGTTAACGTCTGTTCTTCTGATTTGTGTACTTACACTGAATGGTTCATCCTGTAGTTCAGCCTAGCAGGGATTTATTTTCATACACTTTCAATGTAAATAAAAGAGAGTTATTATAAAAGTTTTAATACTTTTCCCCAGATAAGCAGATTTACACTACCGTGTGCCATGTGAATTTTAGGAACAATAATAGTTGCCTTTGAGTGAGGCCTCCTATGCTTCCGGCACTACGCTGCCTCCTAGAACTTACGCCATGCTTAATATATTCTGAAAGCCAGTTCTTACTACAAAGGAGGGAACTGAGCTTTAGAGGGGTTAAATAACTTCCCCGTGGTCACACAGCTAAGTAATCTGCAAGCTGCAATTTAAGTCCGAATACTTCTCTCTTTGAAACCTACACTTTGCTCTCATTTCACTCCTTTCCAGAAGTGTTTGCTGAAAGTAACAATTTCTCCAAAAGAGATCAGTTAACTAAGGTTAAGCAGGTTATAGATATGTGGCATCCTGGCTTTGGAGAAGGCCTGGCTAATAGAGTAAACAAAGGACAATTTCTGGAAGACAATAAGATATTCCACTGACCTGCTTAAGTGAGACAGTAACTCGTATTTACAAAGGTCGTACATGAGGAGTCACTCTAGTAGGTGGCATTGGTTCACAGTTGGTGAACGTTATGAATACATGTGGTATTGGTTCACTTAACATCTATTCATTAAACACTCACATGTGTCAGGCACTGCGTGACGGACTTGCAGGCAGCAAGCCCAGTGAGACAGATTCTGGTGAGATGGGGCTTGCAGATGGGTGAGAAACTATGGACCTAAAGACTTGTGAAAACCAGGCTTGCAGGTGCTTTGCTCACAGTGAGAAGGAACATGTGGGTCTTGGTACTTCACATCGACAAGGATGGAAAATAACTAAACCTAGTGGAATAAAGTCTTGAACAATGCGATGAGACTCAAATAATGCCACCAGAGGAAAAAATTAATCAAAGTGAATGAAGTAGGTTATATTATTTTGACACCAACTCTCACAGCATGGGTCCTAGCAGGCTGAATGTTTTCCCCTCATTTATCCTCTGTTCTGCTCCTTCTTATATCAGCTTCATCGGTCAGGAAAGTAAGTGGTTGTTGTATCAATATATTTCGTATATTAAGGCCATCTGCCAGCTCAATTACTCCAATACATTCTCACAGTATGGGATTTCTCGGAGGAGTAATTCTATTGTAATGCTGCAGAAATTATATAAATGTCCTATGTCACCGAGAGGAAAGAAACATTCAGGATGACATTCGCTTGTAACGTAAAGAGAGCCAAGTATTTCATTGTTGTGCACTGTTGCTACGACTTTTGAAACTTATTTTGATTTTGACATCTTAGAGCTAAATATTGAGGTTTGTTTAATTTAATTTAATTTTGATGAGATAATAAATACACATTGTTAAAATTAAAAAGGCACAATGATGCATGGAGCATTTAAAGGCAGTGCTACTTCGTGAGATAAACAGTGGTGGAATTCAGAAATAAATCTTCTGTTTGTGTCTCCATGGTTAATGTCATGCATGACCTTTACCTCCATAAACCTTAGTTTCCTCATCTCCAACAGGACAAAGATTAATCGGGAGTCTTGTGGTCAAGGTGCTAATACCAAAAGAAGATTTATTTTGAATTACAGACCCACCTGATACTCTTCTTTGACATACCAGAAAAGTTTTCATTTCAAACATAGATTGTTAAAAACTACAAATGCAATTGAGAATAATTCTGTGACTTGATAGATAAAAAATTAAACCGTAAGAAGTTATAATTCTATAGCATAAAAGAGGATATTGGGTAGAAATTCTCATGGAAAAGAATAAATGATGTAGAAAATGATCACTCCACATGAAGGAAAGAAAATGTGTTCAAAATGGATCAGGAGAATTTAATTAAAACATACAGAATTATTATTGCACATATGAAACCCTGGTAACTGTTACTGTTAGAGGCTATGAAAGTCTTTTATATCAAAGATGATAAGTGTTCTTGAAACAAACAAATACTGGGTCTACTCAGAAAGCATATTTCTATTTTGTTCATGTTCAAGAAAATAAAATCTCCAGGTTTAAATGTAGTCAATTGGTCTTATCTTTTTCTGTTATTAATTTGAGGTTTTAGCACAAGAATAAAAATGAGTTTAACAGGAATCTGGGTGTAGCAATTCTGTAGTGCTCATTCCACATTTTTGGCTGAGAATTTAGCATCTATCCTGGCTTTTAGGAATAAGTTTCAGTACAGTCCTGCAGGGAAGCGGGGATAAAAACAGATGACCTCTGATGCTCTCTCCCATAGCTGAGAATCTATTAGTTTTACATTCATTAAGCTGTTGGTATGTTCAAAGCACTTGGTCTGATTATTCCTTTTTCCTCCTGGGATGATATTCTCTCTGGGAAGAGGTGAAAAAAATTAAATCCAAGTCAAGACCCTATTATTTTTCTCCTGAATTCTCTCCCTGCTCCAGTTTGCACCAGGCAGCAGAGAACATCTTGCACAAAATCCACTGAGCAAATTCTCTTTATTCCATGAACAAGAAAATTGCTAAGAAGAAAGGACACACTTTTGCTTTCTTATCTTATTGAAGTACCCAACGTGAATTTATTCAATTAATATTTATTTTTCGAGGGCCAACTCTGTGACTTCATAGGTTGAGTGATCATATTGCTTTGCATTGGGAAAAGGTCCAAATATGATTGGTGTGATCTGACTCCATGATTGTAGAAAACAACACATTCTTCCAAGCCATAGAATCTGTCTTCCCTGGCCGTGCTTTAAATGCAGTTCCCTGTTTTATTAGACAATATAATGCATGACAAATTTTCTGAGAGGATTTCAGGAAAGTCTCCTTGGAAGTACTTAAATGAGTAAATACATGATTTTTTTTGTAAACTGTGATAAAATCTATAAAAAAGTAAATAAATAAAATATAAAATAAAAAATTGCTATTATTTTTTTAATAGGTAAAAATCTAAAATTCTAAAATGTTTGCCATGTTTGAGTATGGTTTTAAGGGTAGAGGATCAACTCTGTGCACAAGTACCTGGGAGTGGGGAAAGAATATTCCAGGATGCCTAGAGAAGACTACTTCTGTGCAGAGCCAGTTTGAATGAATTTAAGATTCCAAGAGTCCTAGATTTCTTCACCAAACACTGTGCCTTTGAAATCACCATCATTAGGGTTACTAAGGTGTTAGTCCAAGAAAAGCTTCCCAACTTTCCTTAAGTGATAGCATATAGAGAGTATAATGTTGTTTTGTGAGCAGGGCTTTATGAACAGGGCAGCTCAAGGACAGGACAACTTCTCCAGGAACTCTGGCCATTCCAGGCCCCTCCAAAGATGCAGACAAGCATTCATCAAACTTCCAACTCACTAGGAATACATTAGTGTCAGCCAGCAAAGTAAATAGAAAATATCGAAAACAAATTCTTTCTTTCCATCATCATAGTTCTGTTGCCATGTTAGGCCCTAAGATTAAAGAAGGGTGAGCTGGAAAACACAAAACTTCCAGTAATAGATGAAAATCACCTTCAATAGTGCTGGTACAGGCATCCCTCGTGGATATGGTAGCTAAAAAGCTCTGTGTATGTGAATGTGTGTTTGGTGTGCATGGGTGTATACATCTGTGTAGATTTCAGGTGTGTGCTTGAGTGCCTGCACGTACACACACACACACACACACGTACTGGAGCTATGAAATAGTGGAGAAGAATCCCAGTAAATGAAACCTTTGGTTCTTTGTGTCTCTGGCCAGTCCTGTTTTCTGTATCTATCTCTAGCACCACTACATTGAAGTTTCTCCAGAATCATACAAAGACATGAGAGCCATCCCTGAAGCTGAATCTGAGCAGGGTTTTGAAGGAGAGTATTAAAGCATAAACCATTTTATGAAAAGTTAAATGATATGGCAGACATATTCTAGAGGTAGAAACTTCTAGAGGTGAGCATGAAGGAAGGCAGCACTGACAGTAACTTACCCATGGCAGAAGTCAGTTTCAGTATTCATCAGTGAGGGCACTAGAGTTATTGAAGGTCCTGAATTACTACCTGGGATCCACCCAAGTATTAATCACTTCTTTGAAAATCCTAAAGTAACAACAGGCCCATGCAGGACTCTGAAGAAAATATACAGCATCTTCACATTTCAAGATGCCTTTTACAACAGAAGTTTTCAAGATCTTGGTGGAAGACAGATTTTTTTTTCCCTAGGCAGGCTGTGCTGCAAATTTTCTCAGTCTATTGGAATTTACTGCTCTTTTCACCTAAAATCACTGTAAATGTTGTGACATGTCTAAAAATGTGTCTGCCTCTCCCCTGTTTTATCTAGCCCCAAACTATTTATAATTTGACCATGCACTTTCAAAGAGTGCATTACTGTCTTCTATGCTAGGGTCCGTTCTTTATTTTTTATATGGGAAATAGCTTTTTTTGTTTTGTTTTAACATGAGTGCAGTGCCATAGAAGGAGGTTCACTAATCTGTAGGTTAAATTCTTTTGGACATGGGCTGAGCACAGAAAAAAAAACATAACTAGCTAACTAAACTTCATTGGATCAAACAAATTTGGTTTCAAAAAAAGTATGGGCAAAGTAGATTTGTAATTTAAATTGTTATGCCAAATTAAAATACAATTGTGTTGAAACTGGCTCAATTTTGAGAGTGGAAAGGGAGAGTATTAATAATGATTCAAGGACAATAATTTAAATTGAGATTTGCCCAAAATGTAAAATATAGTCACCCTATTGATAGTCTTTATCTTTCTCTGCCCTTAGCTGTACAATCTGCGTGAATCACTTAACCCTGATGGGAATTAATCAGTGACAAAGAATATGAGCTCTGATTCCAGACTTAAAACTTAGTTGTACCACTTACTAGCTGTGTGAACAGAGGTTCCCAGGCAGAGTTGGGTGCACAGTCAATAACATAGAGTAGAGCAAAGGAAACTGGTACTAATAAGGAAGCACTTTTCTACATGGGTCTCATTATCATTACACACTGAATAAAAAGTTATGGAAAATGTCGCTAGAGTTGTATTCCAGCAGACAACAGGCAACTGACTTTTCTCCTAAAATTTCCTCACTCTCAGAAATTAAAAAAAGGGCTGATTGATGAACTGGCAAATTTCATGTCATTCTTCCCAACTTTGTACCTACCCACCCGTGTCAGCTGTATCCTAATTTCATCCAGTCCAGCTCAGGGAGAAAACCAACTATGATATACACATGTAACTCAAAGACATGTCTATATAATTTCCTTTTAATATAATGATAAGAATATAATATTTATAAATTTGTAAAACTTAGCATAGTGTTGAAAACCAGACAGATTTCTATCACTTTGTCCTAAGATTAATCTCATTTCTAAAGAGCAATAGTAATGTTTTTTATTTCTTTCTGATGGAATCATTTCATTGTTTTAAGTTGTGTGTTGGAAGAAAAACAAAGTTTGAAAGTTCTCCCCCCTCAAAATGGAGTTACATAACAGAGACATTAGGAGAAAGGAAATATGAATGACTTTTATTTTTAGGTCAAATTTTCCAATTAGGAAGTTACCATCCATTTCCAAGTTCTCCCTACTTTCATTAATGTGACAAGAAGTCTTAGGCCTTATCTGTGCATATCAGAAAAATAAGTTCTTGGATTCTATGCAGGCTAGGCTTAAAGTAGCCATTCAATCAAAAGGAAATGTGGCCTTTAGGTTTTAGTGCCTTGTAATGTTCTGTAAGAAGCCATAATCCACTTCACTAGATGAAAGAAGACAAATGGAGGCATTGTGTGTGTGTGTATGTGTGTGTGTGTGTACATAAACGTGTGTGTACAAATGTGTGTGTATCCCAAAGCAGCTTCCTTATACTTCTAGGTCATTGGTAGGAGAACCAAGGAACTGATACAGGCTACTTATGCAAAAATGTATCAGTCATGCAAAAAGCCACTGGGTCAAGAGCCCATGTTGGAAAATTATACAGAAAAATGAGAAAATAAAAATACCAAAGGTAATTAAATAAGAAAAAATCATGTTCTAATGCTTCTCTTTCCCCAAACAGTCACATAAAGTCTTAGCTTAAAAGGCTGATTGCTAAAAAAAAAAAAAAAAAAAAAGAAAAAAAAGAAAAAAAAGCCTGATTGCTTTATTTAAAGTCCAGATTCCAGACACGAAATTCAACAGCTGATGTATAATACTTTTAAGCTTTGGAAGGAAAACTCAACTGGGCTTTACAGAGGGTTGGTAAAATGAATAATTCTCCAATATTGGTGAGTTCATGCCTTAACAAATTATCTAAAGAGTTATTCAACAAGCCATTTTTAAAGCTAGCAAGAGAAATATAGATAGATAGATAGAACACTAAAAAAATAAATCCTTGACTATGTGTACATGTAAAATATAAGGGGCACCTAGCTGGCTCAGTCAGAGGAGCATGTGATTGCTTAAGTAAATAAATAAATAAACTTATGTAAATACTTAAAAATAAAAAATAAAAAGCAGTGTACAATATAAGGAACAATAACTGAAAACCATTTCTGTTAACTTGAATGATGACATGAGAGTCATGCCTGAAGCTGAATCTGAGCAGAGTTTTGAAGCAGAGGAGTAAAGCATAGACCACTGTATGAAAGGCTAAATAAATGGAAGCCATATTAAGTTTCTAGAGGTAGAAACTTATAGAGAAAAGCATGAAGGAAGGCGGCACTGACAGTAACTCACTCATGGCAGAAGTCAGTTTCAGTATTCGTCAGTGAGGGCACTAGGGTCATGGGAGGCACCATTATAAACCTACACTACTATCTGGGATCCACCAGACATGCATCCTGTTTGTTTATTCAAGTGTTCCTGATAAGCAAGTGGTAAAATAAATTTATAAGCTGTGGAATCCTCTCAGCTTGTCAAGCCAGGCCCACAAAATGTGGCTAGTGTTACACAAAAATTTTATACAGTCAACAATACGTTCATTCAAATATGAAAAGAAAAACGCAAGCTTAAGTCACAAATCAGTTAAACGGGCTATCTCTGTGACCAAACACCTGGTGTGAATCCCAGTTGTGCTATTTTCTAAGTATATTACCCTGGGAAAGTTATCTAACTGTGTGGAGGCTTAGATTTCCTCTACATAAGTTATTTTCAACTTGTTCTAAGATTAAATGATACTTACGCATAGAATTATTGACATAGAAAAGCATTTTGAGATCATCTAGTCCAACTCTTTATTTTAGGTCTAAGGTCCAGAGAACTAACTGTTGCTATCAAGACCATCATCGCCCAATTGGCAGAGCTGATTACTTACACTCCAGCCTTCTGCCTTCTGATACCTTAGCAAGTAGAACTCTTAGTTTAATTTCTGAAAGATTTATGTTAATACCTACCCAATACTTGGTTTTCCTATATGCTTTCCTGCAAAACATTTCCACGATATGGACTGTCAGGCAACCTAAATGGAGGAGCTCAAATATCAACACAACTTTAGTGAAAGTTAGTTGTATCTTTTGGTTATTTTGATCTGATAAAATCTCTCAGAAATAATATCAGTGGTTTCTGTTTTCCTAAACTGTAACTAGTGCTTCTGTGTAGTGGAGACTTTAGTAAGTACAATTACATGGTGTCTTCACATAAAAATCAATATAAGTAAATTCAAATAAATTTAAAGTTATTATAATGCAATATTCCATGAGTTATGTTTCTAAATTTTAAGATATTGAGCTTCAAAAGCCAATGATAGGACAAATCACATTGAAACAAAAGACATGTGACTGCAGAGTTCACTTATCTTGATGAGCACTGAGAAATGTATAGAATTATTGGGGGAAAGAAAGGCATGGCTGTTTTAAATTATCCACTCTCTCAAGTGATGTTTTTCAAATTAGCTACTATCGAAGCTGTTGTGAGAAAAAGATAATATAAACAAATTCATACAAAATTATAAATTATTGTCAGCTTAATCTATTATTCTTTCCAAAGATGACTGAATTTTGCCAGGCAAAAGCAAGCCTTTAGCAGAGCAAAAAGAACTAAAATGAGTGAGTTCTAAAAAGGAAGGCATCAAAACCAGCAGATAGATCTTTCAACTCATGCTACAGAGTGACTGCCTCTTAATCCATAACCTCAACCAATTAAAATCCAGTTGTAGGGTGTATCAGAATCACCTGGAGATCCTATTAAAATACAGGTTGCTGTGTCCCACCCCAAGTTTCTGATTCAACTTTCTTAGGGGATGCTAACGCTGCTGGTCAGTCAATGGATCACACCTTGAGAAGCTTTGGCTTAGACTGGCCACCAATTCAAATGATAATATGATGGATTAGATAATACTAGTATTGATTTCTTAGGCAACTATGTATCACAGACACAATATGGGAATATAGGATCAGGAAGTTTCAGGATCAGCTGCGTAAGACTATGTGTAGGAAGCCTTCACTATGAGGAAGACTCATAGTCTTCCTATGAGTAGGAAGGTGGCTGGAGGCCATGGAAACTATAACATTTCCCAAAATGAATGGAATGTAGGAGCAAAGCATCATGTCAGACAGTAGATCTGAAATGAAAGTGTACCTAAGGAGTGGAAAGAAAACAGTTGTTCCAGCGCTGGGTAAAGCATCCAAAACTGAGCAAACAGAAGTACCAATGAGACATGATCCTATAACCTGAGCTATTAAACTACAGAATGTGAAGTGGCGACATGTCCACAAGGTGAGGACATAAAACCCTATTGCAACAGAAGCCACTTCTTCTCAAGCCCCATATCTAAAATCACTATCTCTTTTCTTACTTTCTTGACCTAATAACCCCCTACCTCACCAACAAGCTCCAAGTTTGCTCTTTCCATATGAATTATATTCCTTTTTTTAATCATCTCAATACCTTAATTATTAACGTGTCCAAACCTCAGCACATTAATCTCTAGATAAAGCATAAGAGAGTGCAAGATCTTGACAAGAGCATGCCCCTTCCTCTGCCTGAAAGGGAAGTCAAGCAATGATTCTTGTTACAAGCCCCAAGGTGGCAAGCAGTGATACTGAGGATATCCGCTCAGGAGACTGAATCATCTGTGAGAACTGATCACCTCTTACTCTCTCTCTCTCTCTCTCTCTCTCTCTCTCTCACACACACACACACACACACACACGCATACTCACACCTTCTCCCTTTATCCAGAGCTCCAGAGAAAGCCATTATGAACTTTCTGGGAGAGCAAGAATAGAATGCAGAATAAAGGACTAGTAATGGATCTGGGAGATGGAATTAAGAAACTTTTCCAGAGAGACCCAAGATTAACTAGCCTATGTGCTGGGAGGGTCTTCTTAAGTGCTTTGTGCTTATTAGAATATTAGATGTTTCCCATACTTTATCTTTACTTTCACAATATTCTTTAAAGTTAATCTCTTTCAGGTGTGTCTAGGCGGCTCAGTTGGTTAAACACCTGACTCTTGATTTTGGCTGAGGTCATGATCTCACAGTTTCATGGGTTCAAGCCCCATGTCAGGCTCTGCGCATTGACCACATGGAACCTGCTTGGGATTCTCCCTCTCTCTCTCTGTATTCTCTCTGTCTCTCTCAAAATAAATAAATAAACTTAAAAAATCTTTTTTAAAGATAATCTCTTTTATCACTATTTTATAGACAAAGAAACTAAGACTCGGAGAGAACTTGCTCTAGATCAGTAAATAATGGCAAATGTGGAATTAAACAGTATCTAATCTTGTTTCCTTAAAGAATTATCATGAATATTTAAAGTTGAAATCAATTATATGATTGAAATTTATAATAATTATTATAATTATTATTTTTCTGAAGGTAGAACAATTAGAATGCCCCATAAACTCTATTTTCTAATGCCTTTCTGAAAAGTAATAAGTACTTCACAAGCATTACTTTAAATATTTTTATAAATCCTCACAAAAACCTTATGAAAGGCTGTGTTTTGCAATTTTAAGGATGAGAAAACTGAGTTATTAAGCACTTAGGAAAATCACCCATCCTAGTAGCAGGTAAAGTAGTCAAATCTAGGTCTATAGGACCCCAAACAGCAAGGTTTAACTGTTCCACATTTCAAATTCTCATATCTACTGAAAAATTATTTTATCTACTGATATCCCTAGAGATAAGATTCTGGCAAAAATAATTTTCTCCATGAGGACTTTATGCCAGGACTTGCTCTGTAGTGAGTATTCCTAAGATATCATTGTGATATGCTGACATGATAAAGGGTTCAGTGTCTCATTTCCACCAAAGAATTAATATGAAGATTCTTTTCATGGCTGATAAAACCCTTCATAGTTTTTCATGTGCTAGTCAACCCATACCCCATTTTGAAGGAATCTGCCCACCCATAAGCCCTTCCCCTTGCTACAGTTGACTAGATGAGAGATGTGTATTTGACCCAAAGACACCCAGTCTGTAGGCTTTCCAGGGTCCCTTACCTTGACTTCTGACAACCTGGACCAATCACATCCTTTTTTTTTTTCCTTCTTAAATTTAAGAACAGAGAGACCATGTAAAACAGCAATGGGACAGACACAGAATACCTTATGAAGTAGTGGCATGGCTTGTGGCAAAGGCCAAAGCCCTAGAGACAAACTCAAAGGTAAAACTCTCCACAGGAAACACTGCAGGATGAAATATTGTACATTTTGTGTTCTCCAGTGCATACTTTTGAAGCACTCAATGATATTTTCCCCATATTTATTAAGAAAATGAGTTTTAGGGATACCTGGGTGGCTCAGTTGGTTGGGTGTGTGACTCTTGATTTCAGCGCAGGTCATGGTCCTGGGGCTGTGGGATAAAGCCCCACATTGGGCTCTGCACTGAGTGTGGAGCTGGCTTGGGATTCTCTCTTTTTCTTCTTCTGCCCCTCTCCTGCATTTGCATGTGCCCATTGCTTTCTCTAAAAGAAAGAAAGAAAGAAAGAAAGAAAGAAAGAAAGAAAGGGAAAAGAAAAGAAAAGAAGAAAACATAAAATGAGTTTTAGAGATCTTATAGAAGTTTTTAAACAGCTTTGGCATGTTTTCTTGGTTAGCAGCATTTAAGAATCTCTGTTAAATTAAAAAATAAATAAATGGTAACAAATACATATCACTGATAATATATACAGTTGTAATGGAAAATTCCTAAAAGTAAGTAAAGGAAAGATTTTGTTCCCAATATCCTATAATTAATATGAGTAATTTAATAATATATAATAGATTTTAAGTTATATATGTAATACATGCATTTGCCAGTCTCTGATTCTTTACATGGATTCAAGGTCAAAACTCCTTATGCTGACTTTCTCTCCAATGTGGTACAGAGGTAAGCCAAAGGATTCTTGAGTTAGTCCTGGGTTCAAATTATCTGCTGATACTTACCAACCAGGTATATGACTGCACATGAGAAACACTCACTCTAGGCAATATTTTGCTCTTTTGAAAAAGATAAGCCATATTGATTCATACTCAACCTTGTTGTCATTGTGTGAGTTAAAGCAGTACTATGAATTGTAGAATGTTCTTCTTTTAGAAGCCTTGTGTTTTATCATATAAAATATTGCTCCAATATATATCACTAAGGCTTAAGAGTCATTTGTATTATATACAGAGTGTGGCTTTAATAGTTTGTGAAAAAGTAGGTCTGATGTATACTTAGGACATCAGCTGTCATACCTGATTTATAAAGCCAATGTATACTTAGAGTGGACATTATCTAATGAACTTAGAGTATTCCTAGTGATACAGCAAGGGCTTTCAGAAATCACTTTTTACAAATTCAGTACATCTCCAGAAATCTGGTCAAAACCTACCAAATTTAAATTTTCTACTTGTCATGCTGATTCGGGTCTCATAAAATCTGTTGTTTTTTGGCTTTCCTAAGATCCCTGATCTGACTTCCAGACCTGTACACTTTCATACTTTTCTCATGAGTTCCTCATTCTTATAAAAAGAACATGAGGTAAATGATATTTACACTCTACTTGAAAACTTCAAGCATGAGTGTCCAGTCTCATGTTCCCCAAATGCAGCCAGGGGAAGCTGCTTTCACAACACTCTCAATGCTTCATTACCGAGCCAGATGTGGGTGACAGCAGCGTGCTCGTTGACAGTTCAAATGGCACATTTCTGAGGAGGGTTTAATTCAGGACTACAAGTGGACCGAGCTATGCAGACCTCTTCAGCACCCTTATTACGGGTTTCAATTTTGTTGCTGGTATTTTCCCCCTTTTTTAATAGGTGAGGCAGCTGACAACTGAATTAGTACACTCTCCTTAGTATGCCAGTGGCTCATGACAATAGCCTAAGGGGGAAGATATAGATAACTAAGAAGTTTTCTCACTGTTGTGATATATTTTTTCATATGGTTAATAAGGCAATTGAAATGACATTCTGTCACAGTAGTAGAATACCATGAGTGTGTGATTTCCCTTGTGCTGCCACTAGGAGGAGATGCATTTTGTTTAATACTTTTAAAAAAAGAAATAGAAGAAGACAAGGAATATGCTTCAAGATGTGACAGTCTGCAAACTTGAATGTCCGCAACGTAATTAGACAGCAGGAGCACCTACTACTGATGGGATGGGGTTCTGTGCCAGGCTGGGCTTGCTCTGGTGATGAAAAGGTAAAGTTGAATCAATAAAGAAAACTTTAAAATTTAAAATAGTTCTTTACTGAACAGCATTAGAAGGTAGAAAAGCTAAA
The DNA here is from genome assembly GCF_023721935.1 of Panthera uncia. Taxonomy (NCBI): domain Eukaryota; kingdom Metazoa; phylum Chordata; class Mammalia; order Carnivora; family Felidae; genus Panthera; species Panthera uncia. Next base: position 18,105,393 of record NW_026057580.1, read on the forward strand.
CAGATGTGACCTCTTCTCATTAAACAAAATCTTCTCCCCTCAATAAATGAGATTTTATAGATAGGAACATTCTAAGATCTTCCTTTGCCCTAAACCCTCTTACTAATAGAGGTCCACATCAGATATTAAAATGTACTTACTTTCCACAATGGATAAACACATGTGTATGTATGTATAATGGTAGGAGTTGAGTTGTAGTTGACTAGTTGGTATAATACTACATTTGGAAACCACTTAATATAATTAATTATAATTTTACAATTTCTATTTATATTTGGGAAACAGAGGTATATTCCTATGTCTTTGGTACTTTCATTAGCCCTTGAAAAACTCACAGGCCCTTTTACATCTCCTAGATAAAACATCTTGAGAGAGATACTTTTTTTAAACCTTTTTTTAAAGTTTATTTATTTATTTTGAGACAGAGACAGCATGAGTGGCGGAGGGGCACAGAGAAAGAGAGAATCCCAAGCAGGCTCCATGCTGTCAGTGCAGAGCCCGATGTGATGCTCATTCTCTTGAACCATGAGATCATGGCCTGAGCCGAAATCAAGAGTCATACGCTCACCAAATGAGCCACCCAGGTGCCCAGAGAGATGTACTTTTCAGGATGGGTCTGTCCAAATGTCAGATGAAAATTCTCAACTGTGGTGAACAAAATGGTTTCATGACAGTGTCTCATGAAACAATTTTAATATTTAGGCTGTCAGAACTATATTACCAAATATTGGTATCAACTATATACTATTTGGTAACAAGTTTTTATATAGGAATGATTAATATATTATTAAATTAGCTATCAGTTAAAATCACTGTTGGAATAGGGATGGACTAGTTACATAAGCAATAATCTAAAAAGAACCAAACTTATAAGAGTCAACTAAGAAAAGGATGGCTTGAGCAGGTTTGTTATCCACATGTGTGTCCAACTTTAGCTCTTCAATCTACTCGCCTCCACCAAGTATTCTGCCTAACGAGCCACTTGCAGACCTATGACAATAGACATGCATCACCTGCTGCTAACATAGCTCATGTACTTCACTTTTGAAACTTAATATTCTATTAAACAGATATGATCCTTCTCCAAAAAGTTGGATTTATTTTTTCATCCTGGTAAGAACCTCAGACTTCAGGAACCAGAGATCTAGTTCAAAAGCACATGCAACTTTTGTAAAAATTTAACAGTTTTCAGCTTGTAATTAAATGTAGACTTCTGCCATCCTCACTCCAAAGGAGAAAACTAGGCACCATGAAATAGTGTGGTTTAACTGGAGTAACAGAACCGATTAAATGGTAGAGGTTCAACTAACACACATTGACATTCAGACTCTACTTTCCATTGGCTCATGTCTCCAGTAGGTAGAGAAAGAAGGAATGCCCCCTATATTTAAACAATATGACCCCTTTTTTTCTACTTCCCATTCTTTAATTGGATTGATTTGTCCTCCAGATAAAATGGAATAAACTTCCTAACTCCTTAAAGAGAAAAGGTTAGAGATTCTTTCTGATTTCTGTGAGTTGTATATCAGTGTGATCTAAAGTAGCTGGCCCTGGGTTAAACTATTAATAGACCAGTTTTGTGGGCTGTGTAGATGATTAAGTTCAAATAATTCTTGGAGTACCTAGGTTGCTCAGTTAGTTAAGCATCCAGCTCTTGATTTCTACTCAGGTCATGATCTAACAGTTGGTAGGATTGAGTCCCAGGTGAGGCTCTGCACTGACAGAATGAAGCCTGCTTGGGATTCTCTCTCTCTCCTTCTCTCTCTGCCCACCCCCCACCCCAAGCAGACGGGCATTCTCTGTCTCTCTCTCTCTCTCTGTCAAAATAAATAAATAAACTTTAAAAATAAAAACAAGTCGTTCCTTATGGAAGTCAACATTTTGTGGAAACCTCATATAACAATTACTATAGGAAATAGTTAAGAAACTATGAAATTTCAAAGTAATGAATAGTTCACTGATTATATAACCTCAAATATCTATTACTGTTCAATAGAAATCTTTGTCATGTACCCTAGTTCCTTGGAATCCTGATGATTAACACATAGACTTGCTAGAATAAGAGATCAAGAAACTTATAACAGCTGGGACCTAAGAAAGGGTGTCTAGGCAAGGCAGCAATGCCTTGGGGGAAAAAAAGTCCTAAATACTCAATTCAAGGAGCCCAGCAAGAACAGATGCTAAAGGGAAGTCTCAGCAATCTTCAATAGTTCCGTCCTTATCATTGGTCAGGAGGAAAAGCTTGCACTGGTGCTTCAAGGTCCCATATGTGACTATCAAACACTTTTTTTTTCACAGTCTAGCCAACTGGGAAATAGTTCCTGAGGGCTTCAGCTGATGGTGACTCAAGTCACACATTACCTCAGTGACATAGTACAGGAAAGAGGGTATATGGCAGGAGTTACACACATGATTATGGAGGGCCTTTCTCACACCTCTCAAATGGCTTCTGCTGCACTTTCGCATAAGCCAACTTGAAGAGGAGTTTGTATGTACAGGAATGTCCCTGCTTACATTACAGGGCAGATCTGGAAAACACAAAGATATACTTAGGCATGGAATCATCTGCCTCAGATGACTCAGGCAGAGCTGGTTGCTGGTAACATGATACCTATCATGGTAAAATAGGTTTTAGAACGACTCATATCTCCTTAGTACAATAAATTCAGATTAATGATTTACAAAATATAAAAAACAAAATATGTCCTTCAAATAATATTGGACTATATCGTCCCAGTAAAAAATAATATTCACTCTATTGAGGTGCGCCAGCTTATGGGCAGCTTAGGAGGAAACTGGCTATAATCTTCACATTTGGTCAATTGAACTAGAATAATTCTTGCTGTCATTCTTAGGACAAGAATCTCTTACCCACATTTCAAGGCCAGAAAAAGATGAATGAAGGAGAACTACCATTAGCTTTCCAAGGCACGAAGTTGTACAACACTGGAGGACAGGCCAAAGGCCAGGACTGCTTTCTCATATTAGGATGTCTGGAGTTCTATAAGGGGAGAGGATTGGAGGCATCAGATACTGGAAACTTTAAGATAGGCTAACAGAGGTAGAATGTAGAGAATGAACAAGAAGAGAAAAGTGGAAATCAGGTAGCATCCACTTACAAAAGAACTGTTTCAACCTCCACCAGAGTTCAGTGTGCATTTTTGAGAGGGTGAGAAATCCCTCATAGAGTGGAAATGAAGGAATCTTAGTTATTGTTATTATTATTATTTTTTTAGTACTTGATAAGGTTCACCTGTTTTTCTCAAACTCTATCTGAACCCCCAATCATCTACCCTACCCTGGCCCTTACCTGTACTGAGCCAATACCTAGTCCATTAGAATAGCTATTATGAATGCACATTTGATTATAGTATATCCACCACTGCCCATCCTAAACACTCTACTGTTACTCGTGAGCAATGTCTTTAATCTATCTATTCTATACCTATACCTATGCATGAAATAAGCCTGGGTACTAAAGTAGTGGACCCAAATCTAAAAGGAGGAGACATGGAAAGAGAAGGAGTTCTCAGGAAATTAAGCGAGAGGAAGTTTGTCCTGGATAAGAGAATTTAGCAAGGGACTTGCCTCCCTTCCTCTCCAGACACACATCTCTCTGAGACTTGTCCATTTTCCATTTTCTTGAGAAACTCTGAACTAAATGTCACAGAACTTTCTAATGGTCTTAAGATCCTACAGACCTGATTTCTGGAAATTGCCAATCCATTTTCTCCTTCTGAGAAGGATGCCTCGGGAAGTTATTTTCAACTCTTAAATTTTTCTTGGAACAAAAAGAATTAGCTTGCTGTTAAGAACAAAATCATTAAGTGTTCCACTCTCCCCTGTGCAGTACATAACCTAAGGATAGAACAAATTCTTGCCCTCAAGGATCTTACAATCTCTCAAAACACTGTGCATTAGCATTTTAATAGTACGATAATTCTGTGATGCTGTTGGAAATGCTTTACTTAAATGGGCACAACAGCTACATTTTATTCTAATGAAGATTCATTGGCAATATGGATTAGCATTTGACAGTGGAAAGTGGCTATTAACCTTGATATATGTGAATTCACCCACATATAGTGGCCAAGTCTCCACACGGAGTACATTTTCTAAGGTATAATAACATGGGGGTGGAGGGAGGGAGTGAGGAAAGACCATCTCCATGCTCTATTTATTATAGTTGGTCTGTTTGAAACTACAGCACAGTGGAAGGGTGGTTCCAGACCTCAGGCATAGGTGGAAGATTAAACTTGTCTGACCAGTGACTATGCTTCTTAAAACTCTGTCTTTCAATATGAGAAAAAAGAAAATGGTTCTGCCCCCTACTATCTGGTAATTTTCTTTTTCATCATCCAGATATATGGCAATAAAAGCATCAACCTTATGTTGTTCTTCAATAATGATGATAATGCTAGTACTATTAATAATGGCTATGATTTATAGGGCTGTTAAAAATGCAGTTGAACTCTATTTGAGAGTCTGTTTAATTTTCATAACAACCCTAAAGTAAGTATTAATATTTCCCAAGTTTTTACAACATATAGCTATGGGTCCAGGATTCTTCCTTAGCTTTGAGTGAAACTCAACATTTCTGCTCTTTTCACATCACTGTGAAGTTAACATCAGTCCTAAATGCCTATCCCTCAGATAGGCAGTCTCTCATCTGCACAAACAGAGCCACACCTATACGCATACATATATAAGAACTTTACAAACAAAAATGCCAGTAAATCACAGAAAGCTCTCACTGCTTCAACCTCCCTAAAAACATTTGTATTACACAAAAGCATTTGAAAATCAAGATTACCAAGACTGTACATATATATCAAATGCCAAGGAATACAAGATTCCCCTTTCAGAGATGCTGACTCTGAGACATCGTGCCTCCCTGATTTATCCCAGATTTAGAAACAATGACAGCACTGGAGCAAAGCTCTTCCATTCTGGAATGCTGTATCTCCAGCCAAACCTTCCAACCCTCTCGACACTGTCTTCAAGTTTCAATCATGGAGTTCTTTTTGTTTGTTGTTTCTCTGCTTGTCTTTTTTTATTTTTACTTACTTTGATGTCTGTAATCCTACTGATCCACGCAGGTGACCAAACTTTCATCCGTAATCTGTAGCATTCAAATTAAAGGAATGGTTTATAGATTCTAGGATTTTCTGAGCACCTCACATAAATCCTTCCTAGGCCCCTCATGAACGGATAAAGCCAGGAGCAGAGGATGAAGTAAATTGATCCCAATCAATGTACCACAAAGCATCAAACTGCATTCACTGCCAGTCAACAAACAAACAAAGATCTATTCCTCCCCATTTTTAAAATGTATCTTGTTTTTTTATTATGTTTTACTTTTTTTTCCTAGTGCCACTTGATCACAAGTTAGTGTTTCCTAGCAGGGATAGATTCATGAGAGTAATTTGTCCTTCATTAGTTGGAAAACAGCTTTACATTTCCACAGAATTAAGTTTCTTGCTCCCTTCAACCGAACACTTCTGAAATGCTTACGCTCTGTTACATTAAGAACAAACATAATCTTTTTATATAGCAAAATTCTATATCCCTTTAAAGAAAACAGATAGAATGAAAATAAGTGTACTTTTTCCCAGTCACATTAAACAGAAAGGTTAAGCTCCTACTGACAGGAAAGATGTATTTGCAAGTGATTAGTTATATTTCTATCATAGTGCTTGTCTGTGTTCTTCCTTTGATGTTTAAACAAAGCTCTTGAACACGCTGGGTTGTATGCTCTGATGTTGATTTATAGGTAGAACTGAATTCCAAATACTAAGCCAGTAGGTAGGCTTTAATAAAAGGCACAGACTTTCCCCCTGCTGGTTAGTGTGTGACTAAGCGATATTGTTCCAGGGCCCCAATCTGTCAAGACAGGTGTAGAGTCGGGGAGTCCTTCAGGCATAAAAACCTGAGCTATCCACAGAGGGCCACATTCTGCTCCACAGGATTGCTGAGTTTTAAACCCTCAGAAGAAAAATAAACTGTGTGGTTTAGAAAAAAAACCCAAAACAAAACAAAAACTCTTTTCTGTTTAACAGCGATGTTGAACACCTTCATTTCGAAGTAAGCTATACTTAACAGGAAGAAGCTGAAGGTAATCAGGCTGTCAGATGGCAGATGAAATTCAGGCCAATCACTGCCAGTCCTAAAGCAAGGACATCAGAAAGAATGGTAGAGCATCTTCCACAGGCTTATCCATGCCTAACTGGCTGACATCTCTCAGTGTGCTGGAGGATGGGGATCCAGGCTGCATCACGGGTAGCTCAATGAAGCTATCTGCTTGAGCCACAAAAGGAGGAAGAATTAATTTAATAGAGATATTTAGTTAAATTAACAAAGGCATCCCCATCTGCCCAGGCCCAGGGAGGTATGAATTACTGTAGTCATAAAACGAGGGCCTGTTTAACACCTCACTCTGCCAACTTCATGATCTCAACACACATGAAATGCACAGGGCCACACCATCATCTGAAGAATGAAAGAGCAACTCACTACTCAGTATTGCTGGAAATGCTTCATTTCACCTGGATATTTTGCAATACAGTTTTCAAATAATGGATTGCAATTTCTTCTTTACATCCAGTCTATTTTGGGGACCCTCTGGATGCAAAATATAATGCACGTAGGCTCTTTGAGAGAATAGATCTTAAAAACAAGCAATCTAAAAGCACTAGCATGTACTGCTTTTATAAAAGGAATAAGTATATATGTTGTATAAAATATGTGAAAAATAGAAAATTTATTAAAAAAATGATACCACAGGCTAAAGTTAACCACCTTTGCATTTCCTTTCAATTCTTTTCATATAATTGGCATAGGAATACATCAGCTACATACATATGTATATATATAGTTGATATATATATTTATACATACACGTATATGTATAAATACATATCTACAACATAGGGTATAAAACCCTTTCTATAATTTTTTTCTACTTATCTTTTATCATATATACATTTCATGTAAAAAATAATTTACAGCTTAATTTTAGTGGTGAAAGTCTCTAATAATTGGAAGTTTAGATTTTTCTACAAACTTTATTATTATAAATATATCAAAAAAATTAAATATAGTACATTTAAAAACTTGCTTTGTGAATTAACGAATGCATAAAAATGGGCATCCTTTAGTACACACTCAGTTTTCTCAGCGCTCAATTGTGCCTTTATTTATTTATTTATTTTTTTTTATGTAGGCTCCATGCCCAGTGTAGAGCCCAATGCAGGGTTTGAACTCATAATCCTGAGATCAAGACCTGAGCTGAATCAAGAGTTGGACACTTACCTGACTGAGATACCCAGACACCCCTCAGTTTTCCCTTTAAACATACTTAATATTTTTTTTTTAAATGCTGTTCCACTCACAATTAGGAATTATGAATTTGGACTTAGAAAGAAAAACTTTCTTTGTTCCTAATTTGCTCTAAGAAGTTATACCAAATTGCATATTAACTCATAATTTCCTTATATATTAACCATAAGAATGGGAAGAACTTGTATATACCTTTGTCTCCACTTAAAGAGGAGAGAAAATACTATAAAGGGCTTAAGAATTATAGGACATACAAATAAAGTCTTCTTAAAAATTTATGTTAAATTCAGATACCTCTAATCAACATACTTTTCATAATTTTTAGCTCAGTGTATATCTACACTTAGTTATTAATCCCACAATGATGAAATAAAAGCATTTGGTGTTCATGCCTACTATTCCATGCGTCAATATTTATGACCATTGGGTTAAGATTCCATTTGTCACCTGCTCACATGTGTTTTGATTCTTTATTAACTGAACTACTTAGTCATCTTTTAGAAAAATTTGTATCCTCTAATTCACGGGTCAGCAAACAATGGCTCACGGGCCAAACATGATTAGTTTCCTTCTTTTGTATGATCTTCAAGCCTAAAATATATTTTACTTTTTTAAAGTATTATAAAAAGATAAAGAAGAATATGCAACACTGACCATGCGTGGTTGACAAATCCTAAAATATTTACTCTCTGGCCCTTCAAAGAGAAAGAATGCTGACCCCCACTCTAATTTCACCTCCAATCAAGTCTAACACTAGATTTTTCCAAAGAGATTTTTAGAAATATCAATTTGCTGGTATTAATCGTGATGATGAGGTTGCTGTTGGTAGTAAAGGAAGATGGGTATGGTATTCTGTACTCAGCTAAGTTTAGGAAACCCTGAATTAAATGAAATTAATCCATTTTTCTTTTTATGGAATGACTTAGTTTTTAAATATGCTAATACGCATTCTGAATCTCCAAAAGTGAGAAGACTCTGTGACAAAATGCATTGTTTCTCAATCTTACTAGTGGGGATTTTTTATTTAATAGAGATAGTGCAAGGTAAAAATTTGCTTGGGCACATTCTGTGAAATAAGGAGGGAAAGAGATCAAAAGTAAAAGGAGTGCATGATAAATTTATTTTTAGCATAGTAATAAATTCTTATTATATTCATCCTATTCTTTTCTCAGGATAATTACACTAATACATTTTCAGGGTAATTGCCATATCTACACAGGAAAAATAAAAACATCCAATTCAAACTCATTCAGATTTTCCAGGGTCATTTTCTAACCTCAACTTTCTAATATTGATGATCAGAATTTAAGATGGGAAGCAGAAATATTTTTATGTTGAATTAGTGCTTGCTTGTTGAAAATAAGTGCTTGTTCTTGTCATTAGAAGACAGTTTCAACATACTGTTAGATGTAACATTTGATCTGTCTAGTTCAATTTTTCATTAGCAGCTCTGGAAGGGGAAGGACTAATTTAACAACACAGAAAATTTAATTACAAAAAAAGAAGGTAGCTGATGAAGTATTTACCTTTTCTAGTTCTCAGCTGTCTGCTATGTGGCTGCATCGTGGATGAATGTTTTCTATTTATCAGCTTTGTCTACATGTTATTGACTTTCAAAGCCCACACATACTATTGGACAGTTTTGCCGTAATTACCATGTTATATTTGTCCATCTAGGCATAAATACTGATGTGTTCATGTTCACATTTGGTTCTACCCCTGACACACACACCATCAGAACATTTTAGACAACCTGTAAAAATTTACAGTCAAAGCACACGCAAGACAACATGAAAACATTGTTCAATAATTTCCCGTACAGATTTTTAAAAACAGACTCTGTGCCTATTAACTCTTCATTTGTTAGTATCTGACATTACTCACGTCAGGGAGTAGGACTGAAGGATCTCTAGAATTTATTCTAGAACTATGATTATAGTATGCTTTTGGCTCCTGTTGTATATTATCAAACACTTTACATGGAACCTAGATTTCCATATATTCCTTTCCTTTCACAAACCTTCACATGCTCTGAAATCTCCTCCAATCCAAGTCTTCAAAAGAAAAACAAAAGAAGAAGCCACTTCCTATTTTATAGGGTAAGGAGATGGCATTTAACATCTCTTCTATTGCCCAACTATTTTAACCAGCCTTTTCACCTCACTGTTTTGATGTGGTCTCTATGATCTTTGATCATAAGGCACAAAAATTATTTTGCACAACTCCCAATATAGCTTCAAAGATGAAAAAGAAAGGTGGAAAAGAAAACTGAGTAACCAAAATTATCATTGAGTATATCTAGCAATTTAACAAATACATCATTGAAAAATGAAACTGTATTATTCAAACATCCTTTGTAACACCCCACTCAATGCTACACAACCACACTGAGTCAAGGCTCTTGTGATCTTGTAATTTATAATAAGAAATATATATGGGGCGCCTGGGTGGCTCAGTCAGTTAAGCGTCCGACTTCAGGTCATGATCTCACGGTCCGTGAGTTTCAGCCCCGCGTCGGGCTCTGTGCTGACGGCTCAGAGCCTGAAGCCTGTTTCAGATTCTCTGTCTCCCTCTCTCTGACCCTCCCCCTGTTCATGCTCTCTCTCTGTCTCAAAAATAAATAAAGTTTAAAAAAATAAAAAAAAAAAAGAAATATATATTTGGTCTTTGTTCCCATTTCTGGCACAGAGCTCCTGAAATTCTTGGAATTTCCTGAGTGGTGAGAGAAACAAAGTTATCTTTTGTTAGGCCAATGAGGTAATACTTGTAAAGGCACCTAAGGATGGGAGCCAAGCCAGTATGTTATTGGAGGGTTGGGGATTTCAATCCCACTCCATCTCTGGGGAGGGAGTTGAGGGTAAAGATTGAATTCAATTGCCACTGGCCAGTAATTTAATCAATCATGCCTGTGTAATAAAGCCTTCACAGGGTTTGGAGAGTTTCTGGGTTGAAGAACACGTAGAGGTGCTGGGAGAGTGGCAGACTTGGGGAGGAGGATGGAAGCTCCACTCCCTTCCCCATATCTTGCCCTGTGTATCTTTTCCATCTGGCTGTTCCCTACTTATATTCTTTTATAATAAACCAGTAATCCAGTAAGTAAACAGACTTCGTGAGTTCTGCGAGCCTCTGTAGCAACTTTATCAAAGCCAAAGAGGGGGGTCTTTGGAAACTCTGATTTAGAACTAGTCAGTCAGAAGCACAGACCCAGCCTGCAACTGGCTTCTGGAATGGAGGGTGGTCTTGAGGAACCAAGCCTTTACCCATGGACTCTGATGCTATGTTAGGGTAGACAGTGTTAGAATTGGGTTGAATTGTAGGGCATCTAACTGGTGTCCTGAACATTGATTGGTGGTGTGGGGAGACAGCTCTCTCTCATGGTGAAATGGAGTACTCAGAACCCAAATGATACTGTAAAAAAAGATTAATAGATAAAACTATATAAACCCTGGACTTAATGTGCTCCTTAAATTATAACATTGTATTTTTGAAGTTCCACAAAGACCTAAACCATCTCTGGTTCTAATATTTTCAGTTTTAAAAGGGCTCACCAATTAAAAAGTGACTTGGTCATTGGTAATAATTTAGATCCTTCATCTCATTAACTAGGATAGCTTCAACTACAAGAGGCTACACTTATGTCCCTATTGATGAATGTTTCTTCTAGATTTATCTATCCAACTTAGTCACCTCAAATTCACATCCTAGCTCCTACTTACCAGCTGTGTGATCTCTTACAAAGTATCTTATCCTTTGAAATCTCAGTTGAAATTCTCCATATCTGTAAAGTAGGAGAGCCAATATTTCTTATTTCATAGATTACTTGGAAGACTGTGCCTGACATTCCTTTACTGCTTAATCTATGCTTTTTGGTGCTTTAGTTATCATCCACCATTTTCCCTTAGAACCCGCTCCTTCCCTTAAGATCCTTCTTCTGGTAAATACCCACATGATGTGTCCAATTACTGTATCCAGAAATTTAAGATTTGATTCTTTTGCTTCTTCATCTACCATTTCAATCTGTCAGCAAGCCTGATCCATCCCACATCTTACATGTAACTAGATTGCTTCCTCTCCTCTCCACTTCTATTACTACTGCAGACCCTTGTGATTTTCCCCAGGATTTCTCAACGGTACTCAAATTATTTTCCCAACTTCTGTCTCAGCTTTCTCCAGGACAACCTGTTTTTTTCAGTCAGATGTTGAAAGTTTTAACTGATCACCAGCTCCAAGCTTTTCACAGCTCCTTGTTGACTACAAAATAAAAACACAAACTCCAGCCTATCAAACAAGGCTTTGACAATCCAGCTATCTAGCTACAAATCTTCTTTGCCACCATATTACAGTAATGCCAATTCTGTATAATTTCTGTAACATACTATACTGTTCATTCATTAAGCATTGTAACTATTCCTTTTGTTAAAGAATACATTCAGTCCTCTCCACTTTTTATATTTCATGTCCCAGCTTAATTTTCTCCTTTTTACCAAACTATCAGTGACATCTTCAGTCTTGTGCTCTTTCTTATCACTCATAGAAAGTTAATTAATCTGCCCCTTGTGCAAAACTAAATTTCATTAATACACTTAGTATAGTGGCTATCACACCATTTAAAAATGATATATTTTATGTCTATTTTTTCTGAATTCCTTGAAAACAGATATGTCCACAGAGTCTAGTTCACTACCTAATACACAGAAAGGAAACACAGTGCTATGTAGATGTGTTTAGTTTAAAAAGTTCTTAATAGTTCCACCTGTATGTATAGAGGATTTTTGTTCTTCTAGTTTTTTTCTAATAAAAATGCATTCTGGTATTAGACTTCTGATAAAATCATCTTTGCATGATACTCACTTACAATTTTAACTTCTTCTATTTAAATTTGGGTTATTCTTATACCTTTATTTTCTAATCCTGAACCAGATTCATTCCTTCCTCATGCTGTTCTATGACATCAGTCAAAACAGAGAGTATATGCTGTACTAGATAAGATCCATGAGCTCCATTTTTACAAGTGTATCAGCCAGGGTTCCACCAGCAAACAGAACCAGTATTATATATCTGTATATGTACAGAGATTTTTTTTTTTTGCAAGAAATTGGCCTACATTATTGTGGGACAAGTTAGGCAAGTCCAAAATTCATAGGGCATGCTGTCAAGAAGGGGGAGCTGGAGCCTCTTGTTTAGGGGCAGACACTGTAGTCCACAGGCAGAATTTCTTTTCCTTAGGGAAATCTCAGTTCTGTTCTTAAAGCCTTTCAACTGATTCGGTCAGGCCCACTCAAATTATCAAGGATAATCTCTATACAAAGTCAACTCATTATAAAAGTTAATCACATTTACAATACCGTTACTGCAACACTGTTTGAATAACTGGATGCTATAGCTTATTCAAGCTCACACATAAAACTGACCATCGCAATGGGGAATCCCTTTTTCAGAATGACATACATCAGAATTTAATTCCAAGACTTTTTAATAAAAGGAGAAATCCAAGTATAACTTGGATACTACCTAATAACTCCTAAAAACTCCTTAAAATCAATAACACTTATAGTTTAAAATCATAGAATAACACTATTCATTTCTATCTACCTTATAATTCCAAAGTTGATAACCAAATTTGCATTTTCATCAGATGTTCTTTTTTTTTAGTGTTCTTAGAAACATCATTGATTTTATTTATCATCAGGTCCTCTGTATAAGTTAGTGCACGACTACTTTCTTCTTCTGGATTATTAAAGTATGAAGAAAGTTTCTTGGGCCATTAACACCACAAAGTCAACATTGGTAGAAAGAAGGGGGATAAGCAGAAGATTTTATAATTCTTAAAGATACTACTAATTAAATGATGACTCCCTGCTTGGTCTCAACAAGTCACAACAATGAAGGCACTGAATGTAAAAGAGACTGTCTGCCCCAAATAATAAAATATATTTAGAGAAAAGGAAGGTGTTACTTTTTCTCTCTTACTTTTTGCTTGGATTATATACTTATGTCATTTATACCAAATAATTCTGCTTAATATTATTGACACGTGTGTTGCAAACCCTTTTCTAAAAAATAGAGAGAAAATTTTTTTTTTACGATTCTATAATTTTGTGTTTCTACTTTTCATGTGTGTGAACCATGTAGATGGTTCCACTCCAGTAATATTATTATTCAAAATTCCTTAGCTTAATGGGTGACATTGACTTTTTAATTTGTATTAGCTTACTATATAATTTTTACAAACTTCACTTAAATAATAAAACATACCTATTGCTCTATTAGTAAACCAAAGGCTTCTTATTCATTCCTAAATCCCAAATCAATCTTTTTTCTTATAATTTTAAAATTCAAAATTCAGAACTAGTATTTTCTGATTTCACTCTACTACCAGGGCAGTATTTTCCCTTGTCAATTCTGAAATATGAAATGAGAAATCTGCTTTTATTAATCTAGTTAGAGGAATAAACTTCAGACTTCTAAAACGCAGCACAGAAATTGAGTCAGGCAGGAAAAAAAAAATAATGAGAAAGTTAGGATGCCTTAGTGAGCAGGCAGAGTCATTTTATGTAGAGGTTTCCCTCAAGCAACTAAATCGAGCCCAAACAAGCCTATTTCTCTGAAACTTGCTTTACCCGCCATTCCGTCGCAAAATACATTGTAATAATATCATAAAACAGCTTGAGACGAAGAAGGATTCTGATTGACTGTTCAACATTCCAAAAGGGTAGATTAATATCTGTGAATCTCACAGCTGAAGCATTTTAATGCAAACTTGCAGTTTGTGGGAATTGAATCTGTCCGCCAAAATCATTTATTTATATATAGAAAATGGGGGGGAAATAGACATTTCATAATAGCAATGAGTCCAGGGGATGCTGTTATCATGAGCTAATCACATCCCATGGGCATGATAGCAGTCAGCTGTGTCCCCTGTCTTGTATTGCTCCAGAGGAATGATTATCTCATGATAATAACCCTTATCGTGGCTTAGTGGGTAATAAAAAAAATAACTTTCTTCCCAAGTTCTGGGTATTTATTTATCAGCTCACTTTTTCCCCGTTGAGTTCTGGTCATATGTTACTTCCTGCTTAGGAAACAAAAAGAAATTCGGTGTTCTGATATTTTCTGTTGGTGAAGTGCAAAAAAAAAAAAAAAAAAAAAAAAAGAATAAATAAATAAATAAATAAGAAAAAGAAAAAAAAAAATGTGACTGTATTGATCTGACTGTGAAAGAACAGCATTGCAGACAAGCTCTCATCTCCTGAGACCAGTGTGCGAAAGATCCATACTTGCATTGACATTTTATAGGATGTCTAGACTGGCTAATCCACTTTGGAGAAACAAATGTATTTTGTAGCATGGGAACAATAAGAGAAACAGATGCTTACACAACACCACACTTGTTTTTGTGCTGTAGAGCAACTATCCAATATCTACATTTAATTGGGACCCACACACCATGCAACTCAAAATATGATTGTTCCATTTAGACAAAAACCTCCTACCAATGACCCTCACACTGCCAAACTTCCAGGTATGCGACAGAGATTCAAGGTGGTGTCAGTCACAACAGCAGGGACACCGGAACTCTCCATCAGTATTTGCAGATGAGGGTATAAACGGAAATGGGGATGGGAATGCAAAGGCAAAGTCATGGAGACACAGAAGAACAAAAAGGAACTGGAGTCAAAGACAATAGGGAAGATGTGAAGCGGGAGAGAGATTTCACAACGCATTTCTACTTGTTTATTTGTTGCCTACATGATATTCTTCCAATTCCCTAATCTGCCATATTTGCTAATAAAAATATAAACCTCGTTTTTCATTTCAAAAAAATGTATCCTTAACACAGTGTTTTCTATGAAAAGCACATTATATATAAGATGTACCTTTTTTCAGATACTAAGACCAATATATATAGCATAGGCAATATTTAACATTAAAAAAAATTAAAGATAAACCCAATGAAATAATATGAGCCTTGTTAAACACAGCATGAAAAAAATCAGATAAATAATAAATTTTGTGGAAAAATGTAAAATGCTATGTTAAAATTATTTGCTACACTTTAAAAACTTCTCAATTATTACTTCAGTAAAATATCAGCATATTATTACTCATGTTTTGCATGTATGACTGAAAATATGTTTACATAATACAAAAAACAAACCAGTGGCTTTCAATGCAAGATGGCATGATGGTGGTTTGTGCAGTCACATTTATTGTCTCTGTATACCTTCCAAACATCCCATAAAACTGATGAGGAGGAAAAGAACACTGAATTGAAAGAAACAAATAATTATGTTTATTTGGTTGATCTAAAATGTGTTGGGTTAGTGAATTTAGAAGACACAGTGGGTGAAATTGGCGAGATCAGAGAGTGTTTACCTTGGGACCAAAAAAGAACTTTAAGCTGGAGTCCTTGGAAATGTAGGAAATCTGCATGAATTTCAGTTGTACTAACTGTATCAATATCTTCCTGGTCACCCAGTATGCAGACATTCCTCACATTGATGATTTTATAATGAGGTAAGCAATGTGTAAAAGCATAATGCTAATCAGGCATGAAAGACACACAATGTAACTAGCTCCATCCTACAGCGTATCAGAGGAAGATTTTTCAGCGGCCTGAAAATAGAAGAGGGATAAAATCAGAGGGGATAGAACTTATTTTTTAAAGAGATTCAGGAAGATAGTAGTGTGGCAGCATAGTCTTTCATTCTCACCAAATACACACAGAAACCTGACATAGCAGATATAAAAGGCCAAAACACAAAAGGACAATATTTAAAATAAAATTAAAATGGTGACGTTAAACTACCATCAGCCACATAATATAGCATCTCTGTACGTGAAGAAGTAAGTAATGGGGCAACAATTCACGACCTGAAGATAAGAGAACCACAAAATAGTCCGCAGGTATTGATTGAAAGGTCGCTTAGCCAACTAGAGAACAACAGCCGGAACTAAGTAGGATTTGCTCTCTCCTACAGAGGGTGAGTGCAAACTGTCCTTTGTGAGAACAAAAGGGACTGGAAAGGTCTAACCCTCTGAGCTCTTCAAGCTCACTAACCAGGGTTCTTCTAGAACAGAGTCTTACAGTGAGGAGGAACTTTTGGAAGTGGAATCAAAATGAATGAGAGAGAAGGAAGGGGATGGCCAAGATCAAAGTGGTGGAAGGGAACAGAGCCAGAAAATAAACAATGGAGATGGAGTCCTGTGAAGTTGGAAAAGTTTTCCTCCCCCTGCCTCATTTTAAAAACTAATATTTAAAAAATGTTTAAAATTAATGTTATCTAAAAATAAACAACAGAAACTGATTAAGATCAAATTCCATGCATATTTATTTTTAAATAAAAGAAGAAATAGAAGCAGAACAGTCCCATAGGAAATAAAATCACACCAGAAATACTTGCTTACAAGAGGACAAATGCTATTTCAAAACAACCTAAAAAAGACGAAGCAAATAATAATAATTATTAAAAAATGGCATGAATTGGATTAGAAAATTTTAAAAATGAGAGCATGGAACTAATGTAAGAATAAGAGACAAAGAGAGTTATCTCAGTAATTAAGAATAAACCATAAAGAACACATGAGCTAATAAATGCAACAGCTAATAAATGTAACACATAAAGGGAAATAGAATGTGAAAAAAATTAAATTCAAAATTAATGAAAAAAAAGATACATGATAAACAGAATTTAAGAGAAAGTGACAGGGACACCTGGCTTCGTTGGTGAAGCATGCAGCTTCGGCTCAGATCATGATCAACTGAGATTCAGGTAGATTTCCTACATTTCCAAGAACTCCAGCTTAAAACATAAGTAATAATATGCTTATATATATAGTATAGGCAATATTTAACATTTAAAAAAATTAAAGATAAATCCAATGAAATAATATGAGCCCTGTTAAACATAGCATGAAAAAAATCAAATAAATAATAAATTTTGTGGAAAAATGTCGAATGCCATGTTAAAATTATTTCCTACACTTTAAAAACTTCTAATTATTATTTCAGTAAAATATCATTTCAGCAAAATATCTTTGAGAACCAAGAGTTTAGAGTGGAAGAAAGAAAATGCAGTAGGGGAAAAAAAGGAGGGGGGATGCAGTAGGGAAGAAGTTGAAAAAAAAAAAAAACGGATTGGAAGTATCAACATGAACTAAAAAGAGCTTCTTGGAGAAAAGGTTGATTTCTGGGGTGAGAAACAAATGTATATATTAAGCTTGGAACATTTTATTCTACCAGATGGTAAGGACACTTTGGGTGACTCTTAGAGAACTCAGGGATCAACTTAAAAAGGCTCCCACCAAATATGGGGAATTTTGAGCTTATTGGCAATATGATAAAAATTACAATGGATTAGGATCCATTATATCCATGGTCATATTAATATTTTAAAAATCAGTCACTTCTGGAGGATAATAAGGAACCAGTTTGTTCTCTTGATGTCTAGAAAATGAGAAATAATCAAGTGTCAATTTTCCCTTTCCTATCTTAACTATAACATAGGATAATCACATAGTAGCTGAGGATAAGTCTTTGTAAAATATTCCCACTAATGAAGGAAAAATAAATAACAGAATTAGAATATCATCATTTTTAATCCCTAATGAATAGATAGAGGCATTAGGCATCAATGGTTGCTAACATCATAAAAAGATGGAAAACCAGACCCCATGTCACTCCTACATTTTTTGCCAAATACCATCAATAGTTGTGCCAAAAACCATGAAGCTGAGTGTGATCCAGTTTCTAGAACCCATAGCCAATTTATTTAAAATGCAAAAGCAAGCAAACAAGTTAAACTGTACAATGGGTGCATAATCAGCAAAATCCAGATTGTGGGAAAACACTAAAGGACAAATAGCAAATTAAATAAAGGGCTGGATAGGAAACCTAGAATGAAAAGAGAATTAAAAGACATCAAATTTAAAAAGAAATAAGCAAGATTATAGTGAATGGGGAGGCATATTTGGATGATAGGCTTCTTTTAAAATTTCACAGTAAATACTATGGGGCATAGGAACTGGTCTTCTGGGGTAGATTATAAGGTTCTATTACTTTATCTGATGATTTTATAGGGTGTTTACCTTAGAATAATTCATCAGATCATGTTTTTATCTGATGCATCTTCCTTAATCTGTGGTTTATTTTCCAATGAAAAATGTATTAAATAATTAAATACAAGACTGTATTCATCAATGTCAATAAAATGGAAATATTTCTTGAAAGACACATGTAACAAAAACCAACACAAGGAGAAAACACATAGCTATTAAAGAATATATGCGATATATGCAACCATCCTTAGTATTAGCAAATCTAATCCAGCAATATAGACAAAAAGTTGTACACATAACCGTGACTCTTCATCACAGGAGTGCAAGGTCATATTAAAATTACAAAAAAATAATTAATATGTTAACTGAAATATCAAAACCCTATAATGATCTCAATAGATACAGAATAATAATTTGACAAGATTTAACATCAACTGTTGAAACTCTCAGCATACTAGTATTGTGAAGGGACCTCCTTAATCTGTTAAACAGTATTTACAAAAGCCTTAAAGATTGGCCAAAGGGTGATTAAACAGTATTTACAAAAGCCTTAAAGATTGGCCAAAGGGTGAAAATCAATAGGATATCCCACACCAAGATTGGAAAACAAAGGCAAAGATATCCCTTCTTGACACTCATATTAAATATTTTATTGGAGTCCCTAGACAGCACAATAAGAAATGAAAATAAATACAAGGCATATATATCGGAAAGTAGGATAAAAATGTCATTTTTTTGCAGTTTGTATAAAATTCTAAGGACTGTCCAAAAATCTACTTGGTTTAATGAGTGCATTTAGCAACAAGCACATGATGCAAGGCCAATATATAAAAATCAATTATACTTGTATTATATTAGAAATACATAATTGTAAAATTAAATAAAAATACTTCCAATCATGTCAAAAGCTTAAAATACTTAGGAATGAATTTACAAAAACAAAGTCCGCAAAACTTCTAGACTAACAATTAGAAAAGATTGTTGAAAGAAAAAATTAAGACGTAAATATATAGAAAATACATGTTCATAGTCTAGAAATGTTATTAAGAATGCAATTCTTCAAATTGATCTAGAGTTTCAATACAATCCCTATCAAAACACCAGTAGTATACTGTCATAGAAATTGTTAAAGGGATTATAAAATTACTTATAAAAATACAAAGGACTTAGAATATCCAAAACCATTTTGAAAAACAAGAACAAAATTGCAGAATTTTCACTGTCAAATTTCAAGCCTCACTTGAAGCCTTACTTGATTGCCGTCTTGATAGACATATATATATCAATAGTGCAGAAAAGACAGTAGAGTCCAGAAATAAACTCATACATAAAAGTCAATTGTTTACAACACACATGCCAATATATATAATGAAGAGAAAATCTTTTCTAACAAATGAAGCTAGAAAATCAGACTGGGAAAAAATAATAATCTTGATTTTATCTCACACCATACACAAAAACTAATTCAAAATCAATCCTAGAGCTACAGGTTAAAGCTAAAAATACAAAACTTTTAGAATAAAATACAGGGAGAAATATTCATAAAATTGTATTGAGTGGAGTTATCTTACATACGACACATCGTACAAAGCACAAACCATAAGGTAAAAAATAACATATTTCACTTCATTAGAATTAAAATCTTCTGTACTTCAAAGACACCATTAAGAAAATGAACAAACCAGAGAATGGGAGAAATATTGTCAATATGTGCATCAGTCAAAATACTGGTATTCAGAATAAAGAATTCCTATATTCAAAAATAAGATGAATAACCCAATTTATTTTAAATGGTCGAAATATTTGAACAAACAGGTATTTCACAGAAATGATGTAGAAATGACAAATAAATATGTGAATTGATGGTCAACATCACTAGTAATCAGGCATAAGCAAATTAAACCACAGTGAAATATCATGACACAGCCAAGGCGGCGGGGGCGGGGGGGCGATGGGAAAAATGGGTGATGGGCATTGAGGAGGGTAATTATTGGGATGGGCACTGTAAGTGCATTTTAAGTGATGAATCATGGGAATCTACTCCCAAAGCTAAGAGCACTCTGTGCACTCTGTATGTTAGCCAACTTGACAATATATTATATTAAATTTTTTTTAAAAAAATAAAGAGATAGGGCACCTGGGTGGCTTGGTCAGTTAAACATCAGACTTCAGCTCAGATTATGATCTCATGGTCCGTGAGTTCGAGCCCTGTGTCAGGCTCTGTGCTGACAGCTCAGAGCCTGGAGCCTGCTTCAGATTCTGTGTGTGTGTGTCTCTCTCTGCCCCTCCCCTGCACATGTTTTGTCTCTCTCTCTCAAAAAAATAAACATAACAAAAATTTTTAAAAAAACCAAAGAGAATGGACATTATCAAGTATTTATGAAGATGTGTAGCAACAGGATGTCTCATCAAAATAGGGAATGGTATAACAGCTTTTGAAAAGTTTCTTACAAAGGTAAACATACAGTGACCATATAATGTAACAATTTCACTTATATATGTTCACCCTGAAATAAAAATATGTCTTGGCACAAAGACTTGCTCACAAATGTGTATAACGTCTTTATTCATAATAGCCCTAGACTGGACATATGTAAAATATTCATCAGTAAGGAAATGGATTAACAAATTATGATACATCCTTATAATGGAATCCTGCTCAGCAATAAAAAGCAATGAACTGCTGATGTACTCAACCACTTGGATGAATTTCAAAAACATTACGCTGAGGAAAAGAAGTCAGACAAAAAATCTATGTACTGTATAATTCCATTTATATTGAACTTTTGAATAGGAAAAAATGAATCATTGGTGACAGAAAGCAGAACTCTGATGACCTGGGACCAGAAGTCAAGGACTAACTGCAAGTAGGTGTGAGGGAACTTTTGATAGTGATGGAAATATCTTATTCATTGTACAATCAAATATTGATTGTGGTGGTACTTACATAGGTGTATACATTGGTCAAAACTAAAAAGTATGCATTTTAAATGGGTACATTTCATTATGTATATGTCTACCTCAATAATTCTTAATTTAAAAAAATCAAGAGGTCAATCAACTAACAAGAACAACAACTACTACAATGTACCTGCACACCTGGTAACGCCTTTGGTATACAGTTATAGCTCTCAATATGGTCGTCATAATATAATAAGTGAGAATATGCCACCTCACCTCTTTTACCTGAAAGTCATTACTGGAAACTAAAGGATAGGGATAAGATCAAACTTATAGCTATTTAGGATTGTGATAGCGTTTAAGATTGTTTTGAGCTCCAAGGTATGTGGAAATATTCTGACTTTATTTCTTGCTTTGGTCTTTCTTGCCATGCCAAGAAAATTCTACCCAACTTAATAGGGGTCTTGAATAGAGGAAATAATGGGTGAACAATTAAATGAACAATTAAGAGTTATCAGATATTCAAGAAAAATTGTCACATTTTGAAGAAAAACAAGTAATTAAAAAAAAAGAAAAACTGATTCTGAACAAAAATAATCCCAATTGTAATGTTAAAATAATCTCAATTATCATCCTAAAACATGATTAGAAATATATTTCATTAATAAATGTACAACACTGTGCCATGTTAAATTCACAATCAGCTCACAAAGAAAAGCCAGTAGATATTTTAAAAAACAAATTTAAAAAATTTCTAATTGAAGGTTGAAATACAGTTAAAGGAATCACCCATATTTCATTCATTTATGCATTCATCTATTTATTCAATATTTACTGGGTACGTACTTTGTGCTGGTGTGGATAATGCAGAGAACTACACAAACCATAACAATGTCCACACAGACCTTAAACTTCAATTTGTAAACAGAGAAACAGATGATTCATGTATAATATGATGTCAAGAAGTAATAAGTTCTGTGAAGGAAACCAAAGCACATAGGTAAAGGGCAGAGAACAACTGGAAAGTTTAGTCAAAGAAGGTCTTTCTGTGAACTAATATATATATATATATATATATATATAAAGCAGAATGAAGGAAAGTAATAAGGCATGTGAAGTCTGGGGAAAATGGTTTTCAATCCGTAATCACATCCAAACTCCCAAGAAGAGAGTAAGTGTGATGTATGGCTAACCCAACAAGAAAGTCTAGAACACAGCGAACTAAGGAGAGAATGATAGGAGAGGATGACAGAGAGGAAGGAAAGGGCCCTTTAAACTACTGGAAGGGCTTTGTACTTTCTTACCAGTGTGATGGGAAACCAATGGAGCATCCTGAACATAGAAGACCCACGGCTTGGTTTATATTTAAAGATAAGGTTCCCCGGTGGCTCAGTTGGTTGGGTGTCAGACCCTTGGTTCAGGTCATGATCTCACAGTTCATGAGATCAAGTCCCAAGTCAGGCTCTGTGCTGACAGCAAGGAGCCTGCCTGGGATTCTGTCTCTCTCATTCTCTCCGCCTCTCCCCAACTTGTGCTCTCTCTCTCTCTCTCTCTCTCTCAAGATAAATGAGTAAACATTAAAAAAAAAAAAGATGCCTGTGTATATAGAGTTGACAGTAGATATGCAATAGCTGAAGCATTAAAACCAATTAGGTGGCTATTACAGTAATCTTGATGAAAATGATGGTAACTAGTACTAGGGGGTTAGTAAGGAGATCAGTATGATGTAATTGGATAAATGATAAAGGCATTTTATATATAGAGATTACTTGGATCAGATGTGGGATGTCAAGAAAAGGGAGACAATAACAATGAGTAATCCTTATTTTGCAAATTAAGTAATGAAGTAAAATTGATACCAATGATGTTAAGAGAAATTTTTGCTGGTGGAAATCATGAGTTTTGTTTTGGATACGTAAAATAACTATTAGACGTTCAGGAGCCCAGTAAGAAGTTTATTTATAAGTGTAGAACTTAAACAAATATATAAACAGAGAGAGAAATACATAGAGGAAGAGACTCAATCCAAAAAGCCTACTACTTAACTCATAGAAATAGCGAAAGAAAATGAACCAAATTATGGTGAAAGCCATTAATGTCAATCAAGAGCTATTTCAGACTTTCCACTTTCTATGGACATATTAGAATTTCACTTTCTGTCTTCCCTTTAGTGAGGTGGAGGATGTAACCAGCTCAGGCCAGTGTGTCATTGACAGAAAAGAAAGGAGTTAGAACCACACACTTAATTTCTCATGAAGACACCCAATGACCTCCTTTTTTTTCCTATGGGTTTAGCAACTGGCCAAGCTTATGATGGTGACAACTCCAGCAGTCTTGTCCTGAGTGACAACAGCAAACACAGCCATGACAGACATGTAGCATCAGTAAGAATAAATCAGCAAGAACATGTTGTTTTAGAACACTAATTAGTGATGCATGTTATGACAGAATGAGTTAATCTATCCCAACTGATACAACTATTTCTCAAGGGAGAAGGAAGGAAAAAAGACATTTGTGGACCCAGACAGCCTCAGCTATTTTGCCTCCCTATGCATCTGTTCTTAAGACATTACTTGAGGGGCACCTGGGTGGCTCAGTCAGTCAAGCATATGACTCTTGATTCTGTTCAAGTCATGATCTAATAATGGTCGTGGGATAGAGCTCCACATGGGATTCACGCTGAGCATGGAGCCTGCTTAAAATTCTCTCTCTCCCCAACTCATGCAAGCTCTCTCTGTCTCTCAAAACAAACAAACAAACAACAGACATTACTGGAAAACATATTCCAGGAAAATAAGAGGGTAAAAGAAGAAAGAAGATGAGATGGAGTCTGGGAACATGTGACTCCACCCCCTCAAAATAAAGAAAGAAAGTCTCAGGATGGGCAGGAGAACAGAAGCCAAAAGAAATAAAAACTCTGACAAAAAAAGGATATTATAATAACAACTATTATTATATTTAAATGTATATATGAAGAGCTTGAAAATATAACAAAAAATGTGCTAAAAAATGAGGGGAGGGCTATATACACACTCTCTATTCATCAACACCCCCTCCCCACAAAAACTGAGCAAGTCAGAATTCAAGGATAACTCAAGGTGCTACACACTTTAAGAAGTCAGGCAATTTCAGAGACAAGGATTCACAAAATCTATCAGTAGGTAGAATGTGCAGGAAGTTGGAAGATACGGGTAGTAAGATAAAAATACAAATTTTAGAAAAGCTAAAATGTAGTCATCAAAATTTTTCATGCCCCGTTATAAATTATTTATAATTATTTACTCATTTTCTCACCACATCAAATCTATGAAACACGTTTTATTCCAATTCAACTTAAACAATGAGAAAACAGGTTTCTTGAGGAAGGTGTTCAAAGTCACACAGCTAGCAGCAAGTGTCAATGTTATTATGAGAACTCTAAAAGTCTAGTTAAATTTCAAATATTGTTCACCATGGAGTTAGAAAGACAACTAGACACTCCAGTAAAGGGGCAATTCCATGGCACAAAAACAGACACATAGACCAATGGAATATAATAGAAATGCCAGAACTAGACCCACAAACGTATGGCCAACTAATCTTTGACAAAGCAGGAAAGAATATCCAATGGAAAAAAGACAGTCTCTTTAACAAATGGTGCTGGGAGAACCGGACAGCAACATGCAGAAGATTGAAACTAGACCACTTTCTCACACCATTCACAAAAATAAAATCAAAATGGATAAAGGACCTGAATGTGAGACAGAAACCATCAAAACCCTAGAGGAGAAAGCAGGAAAAGACCTCTCTGACCTCAGCCATAGCAATTTCTTACTTGACACATCCCCAAAGGCAAGGGAATTAAAAGCAAAAATGAACTACTGGGACCTTATGAAGATAAAAAGCTTCTGCACAACAAAGGAAACAACCAACAAAACTAAAAGGCAACCAACGGAATGGGAAAAGATATTTGCAAATGACATATTGGACAAAGGGCTAGTATCCAAAATCTATAAAGAGCTCACCAAACTCCACACCCGAAAAACAAATAACCCAGTGAAGAAATGGGCAGAAAACATGAATAGACACTTCTCTAAAGAAGACATCCTGATGGCCAACAGGCACATGAAAAGATGCTCAATGTCGCTCCTCATCAGGGAAATACAAATCAAAACCACACTCAGCTATCACCTCATGCCAGTCAGAGTGGCCAAAATGAACAAATCAGGAGACTATAGATGCTGGAGAGGATGTGGAGAAATGGGAACCCTCTTGCACTGTTGGTGGGAATGCAAATTGGTGCAGCCACTCTGGAAAACAGCGTAGAGTTTCCTCAAAAAATTAAAAATAGACCTACCCTATGATCCAGCAATAGCACTGCTAGGAATTTACCCAAGGGATACAGGAGTACTGATGCATAGGGGCATTTGTACCCTAATGTTTATAGCAGCACTCTCAACAATAGCCAAATTATGGAAAGAGCCTAAATGTCCATCAACTGATGAATGGATAAAGAAATTGTGGTCTATATACACAATGGAGTACTACGTGGCAATGAGAAAGAACGAAATATGGCCCTTTGTAGCAACGTGGATGGAACTGGAGAGTGTGATGCTAAGTGAAATAAGCCATACAGAGAAAGACAGATACCATATGGTTTCACTCTTATGTGGATCCTGAGAAACTTAACAGAAACCCATGGGGGAGGGGAAGGAAAAAAAAAAAGAGGTTAGAGTGGAAGAGAGCCAAAGCATAAGAGACTCTTAAAAACTGAGAACAAACTGAGGGTTGATGGGGGGTGGGAGGGAGGGGAGGGTGGGTGATGGGTATTGAGGAGGGCACCTTTTGGGATGAGCACTGGGTGTTGTATGGAAACCAATTTGACAATAAACTTCATATATTGGAAAAAAAAAGAATAAGAATATAAATAAACATTAAGAAAGATAATATGATTGACCAAAATTAAATGGTGGAAATGGTGGAAGACAGAGAAAGAAAGAGAAGGAAAAGCTACCACGTGATATTCTATTTGTTCATAAAAGGCCCCATATATTCCTAAGGAAAATGGAGGCAGAGATATTCACATAAAGGTAAACATTAGAACCAAAATAACAAGTTTTTCTAATAATGAAAGACAAAAATTTAAAAATGTGGATGACATAGTGAATGTCTAATTGCTAAATGTTTATAGGCTTAACTCACCTACCTAAAAATACAATTTCAGATACACTGACAGCAAAATTAAACTTTATATCATATGTAAAAGTACCACCTGAAAACATGTTTTCTGACACAAAAATCAAAGAATGGAAACAAGAATAACAGGAAAAACAAAAAAGAAAACAGGGATAGCAACTTGATATCTGACCGAGTATAATTCAGCCTAAAAAGTATTAAATGAGGAAAAGAGCTCTATGTTACAGTTATATCATCACAGTAAAGATAAAAGCGTTATGAATCTCTACATGGTATATCACATACCAACAACTTTCATAAAGTTCTACAGAAGATGTATTAAAAACGCACTAAAAAAGATTTTAATACGGTAAAACTATCTTAGTCCAAGATAGGTTGAGAAAAAAGTATTATGTGAGGATCTATAGTTCATATTTATTTGTATATAATTTGTTATATACCCTAATAATAAAGAATATAATTTCTCATCAAAAAAAAGGGGGCAATTCCAACAACAACAACAAACACTAAAGCAATTTTAAGCAATTTGGAGGGTATTGTAAAAAAGGGAAAAAATCTATTTTGTACAAAAGGCAAATGTTATAGTTAGAAATGTAGATAAGAAATAAGTACTCAATGGATATTACTGTGCTCTATGGTAAACACTTCACATACTTCTTGTAATATAACTTCTGGTTATTTGAGTTCAATTACAAAATTAAACCATAGATAAGCACCAAAATCTAAGTTGTCATTATGGAACAGAATTTAAATGGTAGCAGCCTACAGCCCTGAAGTTATGTGAACTGTTGTATGATGCGGGTTGTATGGCAAATCAATAGGCAACGTGTACTATTCAAAGAATGTTACTAGGAAAATTGGTTGTGTACATGGAATAACAATAAGTCCAAATAAAACTGGATTCCCCAGAGATAAAGATCACAGGAATTAAACACTTAAGTATAAACAATCAAAACTTCAAAATATTTAGAACAAATGGAAAAGAACGTTATGACCCCATGTTAGAAAATTATTTCTTAGCCAAGGCACCAAAGCACAAACCATGAAGAAAAAAGGGCTAAATTTGATTACGTTATAATCAGAAACATTCACACACTAAACGATACTCTAAACAAAATTTTAAAAAGCCAGACAAAACAAAACCATCACAGAAACAAAGAGATTTTTCAAAGAGTCAGTATACAGAGTATATAAACAATTCCAACAAATCAATAAACATGCAGAATCCTGGACAAAGAATACAAACAAGAAAAAAGCATAAATTGCAATGAAAAAGGAAAAGAGTATTTTGGTTGCATTTGGCTTACATATTATATATAATAATGGCTGTCTGTATATGTATATTATAATAATGTCTGTGTTATCTATATAGGCCTGTATACATCTATATATGTTTATATGTAAGTATGTATATGTAAATGCATATGTACCTATATACATTTTATTTTAGAATGCTAAACAAAATTCCATTTCATCTTTCCTAAAGAAGTAAACAGCGAAAATGATTAAAATTCGGGGAAAGCATAACTTATGTTTTTATCTACAGGTCAGATACTTCAGACATGCTAAGTTTCACAACAGATATCTTCTCCTCCTGGAGACAAATTCTTCAAAAGTGAAGTGTGGTGGGCTCACCACTTCTGCTTTAACTTCTAATTATCATCTGAAAATAAAAACTGAAATTTAAATTAAAAAAATTGAAAAAAGTCTCTTTTTCGAAGTGCATAGGACACTATTTTGTTTGAGGTGTACATACACAATATGCCAAAGTTACATATTCAATATAACAACATGTGAATTGGGTGGGCTGGAGCAATTTCTCTCTTCAAACATTTGTAGGTCAATTTTGAAGAAAAGTATCTCAATTTTCCTGATCTACACTATTATAGAAAATAATTATGGAGCCAGACCAACACTAAACCATCCTACACACTGATTGGAGGATTAACACAACAATCTGCATAACCTGAACCACAGAATTCAGCAGGTATGCAGCACAGAGAGGTGAATTTGGGTAGCGAGATGCTGCTGAGGATAGGGAACTGCTTTTGCAGGCGGAGAGAGGATGGAGACTGGGGAGGGGGGTAGAATATGGGGAAATCACCCCTCCCCAAAAGCAGCTGGAGAGAAAGTGGAAAATAGGAAACAGCCACAGGGACTAAACTATAAAGGGAGAAAGGAGAAAAAGAAAGGAGAGGATTTAAATTCCATTAAGACTGTAAACAAGGGGAGCACAAAGGCTGCAACTTCGCAGCTGGATACCTGGTGGTGCTCTGGTGGGAAGGGTGAATCCCCAGGAGTAGAGTGGGGTCTGGAAGGTTCTCAGACCACATGGGGAAGAGTGGTTCCACTGCTGGAAGGACATTTGGTAGAGACTGTTGAAGC
The DNA here is from genome assembly GCF_023721935.1 of Panthera uncia. Taxonomy (NCBI): domain Eukaryota; kingdom Metazoa; phylum Chordata; class Mammalia; order Carnivora; family Felidae; genus Panthera; species Panthera uncia. The sequence goes on from NW_026057580.1 coordinate 18,134,250, forward strand.
CACCTGGTCCCAGCAGACCCTGGAAGGCGGCCACATTCACTGGTGCTGGAACAAGGTCATTAGGGGTGAAGGCTGGTAACAGATGTGTGTTGTGATTTTCCATAATCCCTGAAACGCTGCTGCTACACTGTCTCACGAACTTTTTCTGGGGCAGGGTGGCACCCGGCTGCAGTCTCGGGGTTCTGGCAGCAGCAGGGTCCAGCAAACGTTCCCGGGTGCAGCTGGCATTCAGCCATTGCTCATTTGTCCATAGCTTGGTGAGACCCTCCCATAGAGGTGTGGAACAGGTCAAAGCCGCAGTCCTTCAGAGGTAAGGGGCCGGGGAAAATGGCCGCATCTGAGATAAAACTTGGGAGAGAAGTACTGCTTGGGGCCTGATCATGAAGAGTGAAAAAGCAGGGAGTGGACGAAAGCTGAAGACAGAGGATGGGTGCGTGATTGCTGATCCGGGAGAACGGACTGGGTAGCTGGGTGGCACCATTTTCACCGCTCCTGCACATGCACATTCACACCTATGAGCACCACAACAATCCACCCCAGTAGGATAGCAGCGCCATCTAGTGGAAAGTGGAGCTGTTACACTGAGGCCAGCCCAACTGGGCTAACTCCACTCTGATAGAACAAGTCTCACCGCCGGCTTAGTTTATGGCCTATAAAGCGCTACACAGACTGACTTCTAGGGGAAAACGAAACAATTTCAGTCCTACTTCAATCTCTTAGCAGGTTCATCTATTTAATTTTCTTTCTTTTTTTTTCTTTTTCACTTTTACAATTATTTTTTCTTGAATACAGAAAGAGAAAAAATTTTTTTATTTTCAATATTTATTAAAAATATTTTCTTTTATTTTTTATTACTATATTTTTTACTTTTGTGTAAATTTTAAAATTCTATTTTACTTCCATCATTTTATTTTAGTCTACTTCAGTGTATTCACCTTTTAAAATTTTCAAACAATTTCCTTTTTATTTTTCTTTCTTTCTTTTTCTGTTTTTCTCTTTTTCGTTCCTTTCCTTTTTCTTGAATGCAGAAAAAGAGAAAACTTCATTTTTACTTTCAATTTCTATCAAAAATGATTTCATTTAATTTTTTACTGTATTTTTTGCTTTTATGTAAATTTTTTCAAATTCTATTTTAGTTCCATCATTTTAGTTTGGTCTTCTACAATATATTCACTTTTTCAAATTTTCAAATGATTTCCTTTTTTTCTTTCTTTTTATCTTTTTTCTCTTTTTTGTTTTTCTTTTTTTTGAATGCAGAAAAAGAAAATCATATTTATTTTTAATTTTTATTAAAATATTTTTAATTTTTTTCTACTGTATTCTTTACTTTTTGTATATTTTTTCAAATTATATTTTACACCCATCATCTCATTTTAGTCTACTCAGTGTATTCATTTTTTTCAAAATCTCAAACTATTTCTTTTTTCTTTCCCCCCCATTTTTTTCTCTAATCTGTCAAACCACTTTCAACACCCAGACCAGAGCACACCTAAGATCTAGCATCATCTATCCGATTTGTGTGTGTGTGTGTGTGTGTGTTTATTTTTTAATTTTAATATTTTTTCAATTTCCTTAATTTCAATTATTCTACCTCATTAATTCCTTTACTCCATTCACAATGGCGAAACAAAGGATAAAACCCCAAAAGAAAGAGCACGAAGAAACGACAGCCAGGGATTTAACCAACACAGATACAAGCAAGATGTCTGAAACAGAATTTAGAATCACGATAATAATAATACTAGCTGGAGTCAAAAATAGATTAGAATCCCTTTCTGCAGAGATAAAAGAAGTAAAAAATAGCCAGAATGAAATTAAAAATGCTATAACTGAGCTGCAATCATGGATGGATGCAGCAGCGGCAAGGATGGATGAGGCAGACAGAGAATCAGCAATATAGAGGACAAACTTACAGAGAATAATGAAGCAGAAAAAAAGAGAGAGATTAAGGCAAAAGAGCACTATTTAAGAATTAGAGAAATCAGTGACTCATTAAAAATGAACAACATCAGAATCATAGGGGTCCCAGAAGAGGAAGAGAGAGAAATAGGGATAGAAGGGTTATGTGAGCAAATCATACCAGAAAACTTTCCTAACCTGGGGAAAGACACAGACATCAAAATCCAGGAAGCACAGAGGACCCCGATTAGATTCAACAAAAGCCGGCCATCAACAAGGCATATTGTAGTCAAATTCACAAAATACTCACACAAGGAGAGAATCATGAAGGCAGCAAGGGAAAAAAGTCCTTAACCTACAAGGGAAGCCAGATCAGGTTGGCAGCAGACCTATCCACAGAAACTTGGCAGGCCAGAAAGGAGTGGCAGGATATATTCAGTGTGCTGAATCAGAAAAATATGCAGGCAAGAATTCTTTATCCAGCAAGGCTGTCCTTCAAAATAGAAGGAGAAATAAAAAGTTTCCCAGACAAACAAAAATTAAAGGAGTTTGTGACCACTAAACCAGCCCTGCAAGAAATTTTAAGGGGGAATCTCTGAGGGGAGAAAAGATGAAAAAATATATATATATATAATTACATAACATATATACATATATATGTGTGTGTGTGTATAAATACCAAAAGCAAAATCTAAAGATTAGAAAGGACCAGAGAACACCACCAGAAACTCCAACTCTACAAGCATGATAATGGCAATAAATTCATATCTTTCAGTACTCACTCTAAATGTCAATGGACTCAGTGCTCCAATCAAAAGACATAGGGTAACAGAATGGATAAGAAAACAAGATTCAACTATATGCTGTTTACAAAAGACTCACTTTAGACCTAAAGACATCTTCAGATTGAAAATAAGGGGATGGAGAACCATCTATCATGCTAATGGTTAACTTATATCAGACAATCTAGACTTTAAAATAAAGACTGTATCAAGAGATGCAGAAAGAAATAATATCATAATCAAGGGGTCTCCAAGAAGACCTAACAATTGTAAACATTTATGTGCCAAATGTGGCAGCACCCAAATATATAAATTGATTAATCACAAACATAAAGAAATTCATCGATAGTAATACCACAATAGTAGATTTCAACCCCCCACTCACAGCAATGGACAGATCATCTAATCAAAAAACCAACAAGGAAACAATGGCTTTGAATGACACACTGGACCAGATGGACTTAACAGATATATTCAGAACATTTCATCCTAAAGCAGCAGAGTATACATTCTTCTCCAGTGCACATGGAACGTTCTCCAGAATGGACCATATTCTGGGACACAAATTAGCCCTTAACAAGTAGAAAAATACCAAGATCTTACCATGCACATTTTCAGACCACAACACTATGAAACTCGAGATCAACCACAATAAAAAATTTGGAAAGGTAACAAATACTTGGAGACTGAAAAACATCCTACTAAAGAATGAATGGGCTAACCAAGCAGTTAAAGAGGAAATTAAAAAGTATATGGAAGTCAATGAAAATGATAACACCACAACCCAAACCTCTAGGACGCAGAAAAGGTGGTCATAAGAGGAAACTATATAGCAATCCAGGCCTTCCTAAAGAAGGAAGAAAGATCTCAGGTACACAACCTAACCTTATGCCTTAAGGAGCTGGAAAAAGAACAGCAAATAAAACCCAAAACCAGCAAAAGACCAGAAATAATAAAGATTAGATCATAAATCAATGCTATCAAAACCAAAAAAAAAAAAAAATTAAAACAGATCAATGAAACCAGAAGCTGGTTCTTTGAAAAAATTAACAAAATTGATAAACCAGTAGCCAGTTTGATGAAAAAGAAAAAGGAAGAGACCCAAATAAATAAAATCAAGAATGAAAAAGAAGAGATCACAACCAACACAGCAGAAATAAAAACAATAATAAGAGAATATTATGAGCAATTATAGGCCAATAAAAAGGGCAATCTGGAAGAAATGGACAAATTCCTAGAAACATATAGACTACCAAAAGTAAAACAGGAAGAAATAGAAAATTTGAACAGACCCATAACCAGTAAGGAAATTGAATTAGTAATCAAAAATTTGCCAAAAAACAAGAGTCCAGGGCCAGATGGCTTTCCAGGGGGAATTCTACCAAACATTTAAGGAAGAGTTAACACCTATTCTCTTGAAACTGTTCCAAAACTAGAAATGGAAGGAAAACTTTCAAACTCTTTCTATGAAGCCGGGATTACCTTGATTCCAAAACCAGACATAGACCCCACTAAAAAGGAGAACTATAGACCAATTTCCCTGATGAACATGGATGCAAAAATCCTCAACAAGATATTAGCCAACCGGATCCAACAATACATTAAAAAAATTATTCACCATGACCAAGCAGGATTTATACCTGGGATGCAGGTATACCTGGGATGGTTCAGTATCTGCAATGTGAATCACAATCAGTGTGATTCATCACATCAATAAAAGAAAGGACAAGAACCATATGATCCTCTCAATAGATGCAGAGAAAGCATTTGACAAAATACAGCATCCTTTCTTGATAAAAACCCTCAAGAAAGTAGGGATAGAAGGAGCATACCTCGAGATCACAAAAACCATATATGAAAGACCAAACACTAATATCATCCTCAATGGGGAAAAACTGAGAGTTTCCCCCTAAGGTCAGGAACAAGACAGGGATGTCCACTCTCGCCTCTGTTATTCAACATAGTATCGGAAGTCTTAGCCTCGACAATCAAACACAAAGAAATGAAAGGTATCCAAATTGGCCAGGAAGAGGTCAAACTTTCACTCTTCACAGATGACATGATACTCTATATGGAAAACCCAAAAGGTTCCACCGAAAAACTGCTACAACTGATACGTGAATTCAGCAAGTTGAAGGATATAAAATCAATGCACAGAAATCGGTTGCATTCCTATAAAGCAGCAATGAAGCAACAGAAAGAGAAATCAAGGAATCAACCCCATTTACAATTGCACCAAAAACCATAAAATACCTAGGAATAAATCTAATCAAAGAGGTGAAAAATCTATACACTGAAAACTATAGAAAGCTTATGAAAGAAATTGAAGAAGACACAAAAAAAATGGAATAAGAAGATTCCATGCTCCTGGATAGGAAGAACAAATATTGTTAAAATGTCAATACTACCCAAAGCAATCTACATATTCAATGCAATCTCATTCAAAGTAACACCAGCATTCTTCACAGAGCTAGAACAAATAATCCTAAAATTTTTATGGAACCAGAAAAGACCCTGAATAGCCAAAGCAATCTTGAAAAAGAAAACCAAAGCAGGAGGCATCACAATCCCAGACTTCAAGCTATACTATGAAGCTGTAATCATCAAGACAGTATGGTACTGGCACAATAACAGACACTCAGATCGATGGAATAGAATAGAGAACCCAGAAAGCAAAAACCTCTCTGATCTTGGCCGCAGCAACTTCTTACTCAACACATCTCTGGAGGCAAGGGAAACAAAAGCAGAAATGAACTACTGGCACCTCATCAAAAGAAAAAGCTTCTGCACAGCGAAGGAAACAATCAGCAAAACTAAAAGGCAACTGACAGAATGGGAGAAGATATTTGCAAACGACATATCAGATAAAGGGTTAGTATCCAAAATCTATAAAGAACTTCTCAAACTCAACACCCAAACCAAATAATCAAGTGAAGAAATGGGCAAAAGACATTAATAGACACTTCTCCAAAGTAGACATCCAGATGGCCAACCGACACATGAAAAAATGTTCATCACTCATCATCAGGCAAATACAAATCAAAAGCACAATGAGATACCACCTCACACCTGTCAGAATGGCTAACATTAACAACTCAGGCAATAACAGATGTTGGTGAGAATGCAGAGAAAGAGGACCTCTTTTGCACTGTTGGTGGGCATGCAAACTGGTGCAATTACTCTGGAAAACAGTATGGAGGTTCCTCAAAAAACTAAGAATAGAACTACCCTATGACCCAGCAATTGCACTACTAGGCATTTATCCACAAGATACAGGTATGCTGTTTTGAAGGGACACATGCATCCCCATGTTTATAGCATCACTGTCAACAATAGCAAAAGTATGGAAAGAGCCCAAATGTCCAGCGATGGATGTACATACACACACACACACACACACACACACAATGGAGTATTACTCAGCAATGCAAGAATGGAATCTTGTCATTTGCAACTACGTGGATGGAACTGGAGAGTATTATGCTAAGTGAAATTAGTCAGTCAGAGAAAGACAAAAATCATATGACTTCACTCATATGAGGACCTTAAAAGACAAAAAAAAAAAAAGATGAACATAAGGGAAGGGAAACAAAAATAATATAAAAACAGGGAGGGGGACAAAACAGAAGAGACTCATAAATATGGAGAACAAATTGAGGGTTACTGCAGGGGTTGTGGGAGGGGGATGGGCTAAATGCGTAAGGGGCACTAAGGAATCCACTCCTGAAATCATTTTTGCACTATATGCTAAGTTATTTGGGTGTAAATTTTAAAAAATAAAAAAATTTTAAAAAATTATCAGTGGTAGGAGGCACCTGCATGACTCACCTGTTAAACGACTAACTCTTGATTTTGGCTCAGGTCATGATCTCGTGGTTCATGAGATCAAGCCCCGATAACATCACAGAGCCTGTTTGGGATTGTCTCTCTCCCTCTCTCCCCCTCCCCTACTCTCTTTCTCTCTCTTTCCAAATAAATAAATAAACTAACTAACTAAAACAAATAAAATGACTATCAGTGGCGACAGGTTGTACTAGGGCAAAGTAGAGGAGCAAAGACATTTCAGCCAAGCTCTGTAAAAGTTCCATTGACTCCCAAAATTATGAAAAAGAGAAAAATCCTTCCTTCCAAAATATACCAGAAAGCATCTTCTACATAGAAATACTAAATGGATTCCCATTCTAATTGTTTTTATGTGTAGCAACCAATCACTAGACTTATCAGGTTTCAGAAGTAATCCAAGTGACATGATCTAAAAAGGAGAACATTTATTTGGGTAACATTTTGCAATATTGTCCTTGGCCCCATAATTTTGTTGTTTTTTAATTGTTTAATTCTTTTTTAAAATAAACCCATGTGTTATTCATCTTTCCTATTTTGCATTCATCTTACAAAGACTCCAGGGAATAGAATGTTTTAGGAAAGAATTTTTGGCCAAAGCTTCATCATATAATATGTCCACTTAAAAGACTTCACATCTTTCTAGGGCCACAGGGCCATTTTGTAAAGCATCTCCAAAATGAACATTAAATGGCAGGAGATGATTACCCTTTCAAGGTTCTGGAAGTTGTTGTTGTTGCTGTTTTTCAAAACTGACTCAAATGGAAAAAGAAGAGAAGATGTAGAGAGAAAAGCAGGAGGTAGGGGAATAGAAAACAGCTGCTATTATACTATTTCCCAGGCACCATGCTAAATAACACAAAAATATATCTATATACAATCCTCACACATATCCAGTGGCATAATTACAATTACACTGTATTTTACTATTCAGTAAACTGAGACAGAAAGTATAAATTGGTTGACAAAAATCAAATGTATAAACCTTAGAGGGAAGACCAAGACTTGGACACAGAAGTGCCTGAAAATCCTGGGCACTTCAGTAAGGCTACAGACATGTGGAAAATGATGTTCACTTGGATACACGCATTTGTAGGGAATATAAGGTTTCCATAGAGAAAAAAAATCAGCTCTAAGCCATGCTTAATTCTTAGTTTACTGATTATAATTTCAACATCACCCATTAACAAAGATGTATTTAAATACAAGATAACACAAATGATGTTATTATAAGGATTACTTTAAATCATCTTTAACTCAAGTGGGATAATTCCCAAACTTTCGTATTTATGTCAATTTTTAGTCAAAAACTTGCTATACATTCATGTAGGAAAAAGAACTTGTGTGGCTTTGTATTTTCTGTGGTTCCTTATCTGCATGAAAGGACTAGAAGTATAAATTTTATCCCAACTTACCAGTTTTCTGTGCTTGGATCTTCAGTTACACCCCAGGCAGTCACGTACAGATTCTGGTGGTGAACCAGCGCCTATGGTGGCTATGGGCACAAGGTCAGAAGTCACACTACCAGCCCTGCTATTTACTAGGTTTGTGATTACAGGCAAAGAGCTTACCTTCTCTGTATTTCTCTTTCCTCATCTCCAAACTTGGAATAATAAAAGCACCTATATATCACAGATTGCTTCCCTGGGAAACAGACTGAGAGAAGGATTTTTACCATGGAGGACATGTATATAAGGAATGAGTCTGGAATCCACACCTGTGAAAGGGTGCAGAGGGAGCACAACAGGCAGAGAAAGAAATGTGAAATCTAAGTACAGATTTTGACATCCCCACGGAGAGCTCTGGACCTAGATTGGTCATTCAGTAGAGTCCAGACTTGGGCTCAAAATGACCAGGGCTTTTCATGAGGGTATGAATCAGTCATTAGATGTGAGCTTTCTTGGAAAGCGCATGACCCTGTACAAGGCAGCTATCTATAGCTGAGGCAATCACTGTAGGAGCTGACTGCTAAAGACTCTGCCTAGTGCTCTCCTCTAAGCCTGGGTAACAAGTCCTCCCTTGAAAGGAGATCTGGGCTGCATATAACAGCACCTACCACACTACCTCACAGCATTGCTGTGGTTTAGATGAGAGAGTTACAGGGGGAGGGGGAGAGAAAGAGATCAAAATTCTTGGCTTAGAGTCAAGACTATGTAAACTGTTGGTTATTATTATTATTATTGAGCAAATAGGCAACCTTATGCAAAATATAGTGTTCGTATGGAAGAAAAAGAGGATCCTAGGGAAAATTGGGGTGAATAGCAGTTACAGTGAACGTTTATTATCATGAAATCCTTGGAAAACATTATACTTATTTGGGGGAATTAACACTCTCCCATTCCATCCACATAGTTCCAGAGGGTCTGTGAACCACTACACCTCATACCTTCCTCCAGCCCCAGTAGACAGTAGGCATATGACTTACAGGGCCAGTAATGAAATTGCCTTCTAACCAGTCTGGTCTGGAATGGGGATGTGATATAAGCTGAGCCATTCAAGTCCTAGTTTCAGAATATTCAATGTGGGAAGAAAAGGAAAATTCATTTCTCTCTAGCAATCAAAAAGCTTACAGATTTATGGACTCCATAATCTCACTGTAGTTAAACTCATACCCTGGGTCTTTGGAAGACATAACCATAATCACTCACCTGGCTGAGAACTGGTTAAAGTGAACATATAATCCAGGATGATGAAGACCAACATTCAAAGACTGAGAAGCTCTGGATGATTTGAACTGAACCTGCTGTGGTTCATTTTTCTTTGTGAAAGCTAGGATCAGAGCCTTCCACAAAGGATATTGCTCATAGGACCAGAAACCACACTGACAAGTTACCTGGAACATGAGCCTTCTCACATCTAAGATACAAATCCTTAAAACTCCTAATATCTCCGTACCCTTCCCATCCCTCTGAGGAATCCTGCTTCTTTGCAGTTGCACTTGTAATGTGAGGTATTAACACTAGAGGTCTCTCCCTACTCATGAGCCCTTCTCTCTGCACATAGGGCTTTTCCTCCTACTCCTGCCTGCTGGGCTCACGTTCACCGTTGCCTGCAGCACCTGCACCAAATGTTAATTGTGCTAAGATTGGAAATACAAAATCTTGAAACTCCAAATTCTAGATCTGCTTCCTAGAACCATGCCACAGTGCATGAAAGGCATGCAAAAAGTACACTTCTCAAGAAGAAGCAGAAGCAGCAGAAGCAAGCAAGCAAGCAAGCAAGCAAGAAAGAAAGAAAAGAGAAAAAAGAAAAAAGAAAGAAAGAAAAATCTCTATTAATATAGTGCTACCCTCCCTTGCCCACAACTGAAAATGAGCCAGTGAGACTGGCTAGATCCAGTGAGTCACCAAGGTCCTTTTACCTGCAGTCTACAAATCTAGAGTAACAACACCATGCTGAGTGACCACTTCAGAGCTTTATGCCTTAGATTTAGATGTCAACAGCACCGCCTTGTGGTGTGCTGAGAACAACCCATACGGTGGTGCACTAAGGCTTGGGCTCACCCAAATCACCACCACTTTGTAGGTATCGTATTCTGACAGAGTGGAAGTCAAACCCAAGGAAAATAAAGATAAGGAGAGATTTTACCCATGGCCTAGACCAGAACATTTGGCCTCATCCCTCTACTTCAAGTGGTCTTCATTTGCCACTATAAGGAGGGAGGTGCCCCAAACCAAAAGAAATGCCAGGGTGTGTTGAGAGAAGGAAGGATAATTCCTGAGTTACACAAGCCAAATAGCTCCCATACAGTTAACATCAACTCCTTGCCCTTTAAATTCCCTTGGACTTGATCCATCTTATTAGGTATTCCTCCTTCTTAGAGGGAGGGGTGCTGGGAGGTCTTGAGCAGGATTGGGATGGAAAGCAGCCTGGACTTTCACATGGAAACCAACAGTCTTGTGTATCTGCACCTTTGTTTTACACTTGCTTATGACTTGCTCAAAGATGGAATACGGAGTGGGTGCTGGGCATTGAAGAGGGCATCTTTTAGGATGAGCACTGGGTGTTGTATGGAAACCAATTTGACAATAAATTTCATATATTTAAATAAATAAATAAATAAATAAATAAATAAAAATAAAAATTTTTAAAAAAGATGGAATACGAAGCTCAATAAATCAGAAAAATTTAAATTTAACTTAAGCTTAGCCTGCCTTTTCAAAACTTCTGCCACTATTACCACTTTTCCTCCCTAATGAATTAAGATTTGTTGAGCATGGTGCCCCAACGTGGAAGGCTACTTTTGTGAAGATAAAGTAGAAATAGGTTTTTTTTAAGTTTATTTATTTATTTTGAGAGAGAGAGAGAGAGAGCATGAGTGGGGTAGGGACAGAAAGAGAGAGAGAGGAAGAGAGAATATTCCAAGCAGGTTCTACACTGACATGGTGCAGAGCCCAACATGGGGCTTGAACTCATGAACTGTGAGATATGACCTGAGCCAAAATTAAGAGTCAGATGCTTAACTGACTGAGCTACCCAGGCACTCTTAAAGTACAAATATGTTTAACTTAACAAAGGACCTCCCAGAAATGTGGTAAGTAAAACGTTCACCAAAATAAGCAAAAAAAGCACTGTGCATTATTGACCTTACTGAAGATTCATTTCAAAGTAGCTGTTATTTAAATGCCAAGACTCCACATGCTTCAAATGTGATTCAATTTATAACTTTAAGTTCACACAACTTTTCAGCACCACATAGACTACACTTAGTGAAATAAACCCACACTTAACTAAAAAGCAGAACTATAAATGTTGTAAACTTAATGCTTTCATGCTCATTATTTAGGAGGAACATTACTTTTATTCACTAAATAGGTCCCATTACATGACTTAAAATTTTTCTACTCAGGTTAGTTTTTAGCACTCATCAACAAAATATGCTCATTCTTATTGGAAATGGTCTGTGGCTGTAATATGAGAAATATTTGCTAGATGTGACAACGAACTTTCCGACAGAAAGGCCTCTAAACCCTGGAACAGTTAATAGGATACCACAGTCTCTGTCTTGAAAGCTATAAAGAGTTGAATTCACTCCCATCAACAAATCTGCTACAAATACAGATCTTTGAGGGTTTACAACATAAACCCCCAAAACATTTTCTAGATGATTATTCTGAAACCTGTTTTGCATGCACTGTATGTGTGAGTAGGAAGAAGATAGATGTGCACATACATGTTCTTCCCTCTCACTGCAAAATCAGTGGCATGCTTTGCCACAGTTTTTCAAGTGCAATCCTTCTGCTATTCACCAATGTTTCGCACATGGTTCTACTCATAAAACAGTATTGCTTGCAAGGGATGTGCCATCACCCCTCTGGCCTAGAAGCCAGCCAGGCAACACACCTCTTGGATGCCCCATCCTCATTGTAATTCTGCCTGAGCTCTGCCTGCTCCCTCGCCTCTCCAAAGGTCAGCCTGAGGTCTGCACTCCACCGCTAATGGGTGCACGCAGCCTGCTCCTGTTCCTGCTGTGGCAGAGAAACTCAGTCCCTTTACATCTCTCTCTCCCTTGCTCTCTCCCTTCCTCCCTCCTTTCCCCTCTCCTGTGCTTGCTCTCTTTCTCTGCCTTGCAAATGACTCTGAGGAGCTAGGCTGGTGGATGATTTATATTAAGGAAAAAAAAAAAGCACTCAATTTTTTTTTTTTTTTTTGAACTGGGCTCCCTGAGAGCACTCAGGGCTGCCTCGTACTGTTCAACGCCTACCTGCTCAACTGCAGGGAAACAAGCTTCTGAAGGCTTTAATGGGATTTCGCCTGAGGCTGTTTTATTAAGATGTCGGCTTTTTCTGCTGCCTCTGCAGCTGACACCATTCACTGTCAGCTGTCCCCTCCCCTTCCCACCCCCACTGCCACCCCCCCAACAATGCACCAAATTATTCGCTTCATTTAGTGCTCATGGCTCAGTGTGGGCAAATTGGGAGACGGAGCCTTACTGGGCCAGATGAACCAAGCAGAGAGGTGAAAAGCCACTGTGCTACTTAACTGGGGGTTTAAGGGGAGCGGGAAGGCAAAAAAAAAAAAAAAAAGACTAAATCAATGCCACTGGGGCACACTTCCATTCTATTAGGAAGAATCATATTCAGTACCAACATACCTATTTTAGAAGTGCATTCATGTTACTCATTTATATGGAGCCTTCGTTTGGGAAAGTCTGTATACAAATTACCTACAATTACCTACAATAGATAATGTGCATTGTATACATATTAGAAGGCAGTTTGGAAATTATGCCATTCATTTAACACACTGATTACAACAGAAAAATCAGAATAAACACTAATTCATTAATGAATATGCTGAATATATATGTGTATATAGATACATATATGTACGTATATACATATGTATATATGTATATATATGTATATGTATATACATATGTATATACATACATATATATATTGTTCAACCTTCTGGAGAGGACTTCACTACAAAATGGAAATTAACATTGGTAGTGGTGGTGGTGATAAAGATAGTGGGTTTGTGCATCTATGTGTGTGTTTAAGTATGCATGTGGGGAAAGTGTGTGTATGTGTGACTTATATTTGCAAGATGGAGAGAGTGTTTATAACCAAACAGTCTATTAATTACCTGCTACATTTACAGCAGAAGTAAATTAAACACAGCTCAGTAGTAGTAGTGGTCAGGCTGTGGTATCAATGGTGACATCTAATTCATAGTAAGAAAAATTATGTTTCTATAGAACAGATCTATTAAGTGCTCAGGATGTTTTATGAGTAATTTATAATGAGGGATAACACAGGGAAACCTGCCATGACCCCATTTTATGGATGGAAAACCCAGTGGCATATTAGGAAGAGGCAACTGAGTCAAGACAAGACAGTAGTTCGGTATCAGATGCTGAGAAAACCATTGCATTCCATTTCCTTTGACTGACTTCCCCAATAACTTGGTGTAACAGGAATGCTTTCAGTTAGAAGTGATTCACTCACTCAACAAATATTTACTGAGTCCTGATTTTGCACCTTACATGTACTATCCCGTGTTTGGCTTAAAGTGAAAAAAGGAAAGCAAAAATTACCATTATGTCTGCTCTCATGGAACTTCCAATTTAGTGGAGGAGACAGACATTGGTGAAGCAATCAAAAATCTGTTGGAAGGAAGAGATACAATTTAATGATAACCTTTTTCAGGAGGATTTGAGGCAGTTTGGAGAATCAGATTAGGCTTCGCTGAGGAGGTGGTGGTGAATCTGATTTCAGAAGGATTAATAGGAGTCAACTAGGTGAAGCCATGTGTGTATGTGTGTGGCGGGGGTGGGCGGGGGATATACATGTACAGAGGCCCTCTGGCAGGAGTGAGATGATGCTTTTAAGGACATAATATGTGACAAAAGCACAAATATCAAGTAGGCTGGTAATTCAAAGTGCTCCTGGAGAGGTCAGGTTCAGAGTTCAAAGAGCTCAGGGGGCCTTTACACTGAAAGCATTGAAAAGTCTTATGCCATTGAAGGGTTTCTAAACTGTAGTGATTTTGTGTCTAAGTGGTGGGGGGCGGGGAGGTATAGTATAACCTGATTCTCATTAGTAAGAGGTCCCTCTCTCAGCATGGAGAAAAAACTGAAAGAGTGGGAGAGTGGTAGCACAAAGATATCTAAGGGAGTTTTGCAAAGGGCCAGAGAGACATAATGGCAGGTCGAACTTGGGTGATGACAGGCAAGTTGAAGAGAGATGGAAAGATATGTGGCAGGTAAACCAGCAAACGCTAGTAACATGAGGGAGAGGGACAGAGATGTCAAGGATATTTTCCAGATTTCTGGTTTGCAAAATGAATGAATGGCATCCCCATTTACTAAGACAGAGGAACACTGGAGGGAGGACAGTTGTAGAGGAAGTAGTCCTTGAGTTTGGTTCTGGACATACTATATGAGCTACTGTTGAAATTTTAAGTTGCAAAGTACCATGTATGAAGGTGTCAATTAGCTGTTGTTATAGTTCACTGCTCAGAGGAGGGGTATAGCCTGGAGAAATGTGTGGCTTATCTGTGCATTGGTGAGAGTTGATACCAAGGGGAATTGGTAGCACTGATTACAAGGAATAGAAGAAAAACTAGGAATACCAGTATTTATTGGGTGGCTAAATGATATTAAACCTCAAAGAAGGGGAAACAGCCTGAGAAAGAAAGAAAGCTTTGAGAATGAGTGATGTCAAGAAATAAAATTTTTCAAAAACAAAGTGCTCAGCAGTTTCAGATAGATGTCAGGTGCAAGGAAGCCTAACATCCAACCACTAAATTGTGCAACATGGAGACCATTGTTGAGGGAACACTTCTAGATGCACAGGAACTGAAAGTCCAGCCTAAGAACAGTGACCACTCTCTCAGTATGCTCAGGATCATCCCAATTCATACCTATTGTCCCAATACAGGTACTAATACAACCTCGGTTACTTTCAAAACTTAGATGATACAATTTATGCGTACAAATTTTGTGTCTGAGTCCGTTCACATGTTTTTTTTACATTTTTCTATCCTTGAATTTCCCTTCTCTTACCCATAAGCAATCTCTATCAATTCTGCCTTACAGATCTAAAGCATGACCACTCTTCCATTTCTCCTGCCAATGCCCACGTCCAAATCACACCCATCTCCTGCCTGGATTTCAATAAACAGCCTTTCCTGGCTCCCTTCCAATCTATTCTTTATGTAACAGCCACAGTTACTAATTTCATCATAAATCAGATCATTTCACTGTGAAAGAAAATGAAAGAAATGAATGATAACCTTCAAAAGCTTTCCAGTGACCTTAACATAAAAATTGAACTCCTTAATACTGCCTATAATGTTTGCCATGATACTGTATTGCATTGATTGTATATCATGCTATATTGTATATCAATCTTGATTGTATATCAAGCTTCATATTATTTCATCTATCTAGTCTTCCTAAACAATAGCACATATAAGATATTCTAAGTGATGCACGCTTTCCCGATGTGTGTGTTGTTTCCTTGCCTAAAAATACTTAGTCCCCTCCTTACTTGGTGAGCTCCTTTTCATCTTTAAGGTGTAAGTCTGAAAGCCAAGATGGGTCCTATACATCCACAGTCTAAATTAATTCTCCCTGTTATTCTCTTATACAATGTTCTGTTCTTTTCTTTCACAGCAGCTTTCATAATGACAATGATAAGTTTATTTTTGTGTTCACATATTTTATATCTATCTTACCAGTACATTCCAATCTCAGTGAAGATAGGAATAATGCCTGTGTTTTCAATACTGTGCATCCTGATCACACTACTTATCCCACCTTCGGGTTCACAAAGTACGTGTCAGCAAATATTAATGGTGTCAAATGTGTGCTAAGCACTGTATTATTGTCCAAGTAAGGGTTTTCTGGGTTAATGACAATTCTAGAGTTAAAACTTCTCAAGTAAACACAGTTTTTCTATAAGTCATTCTTTGATTACCTAATAATGAGTTAAAGCTTATGGATCTCAGATAGAAAGGTAACTGATACATCCCATTTATGATGCTATAATTTGAACTTGGATTCCAAGGTTGTTTGTAAGGGAAGTGTGTGATTGTGTTTTAGGCACACATTTTTAAAAGATTGATGAGTGGTTTTTGCATACACACCCTTAATTTTCTTGGATACTGCTACTCCTGAATACCTTGCCCCCAAAATAACTCCTTGATTGTTCTCTACTTTCTCAGTCACTCCTAGTAAAGATCAGGAGCATAAATGACCATCTCTCTAGAATAATCTGAAGCAACTAGACACAGCCATGATACTGCTATAACAACTCTAATATCTACTGATGGAAGGCCCATCTTCCTCTGGCATGAGAAAGTATGGCTATCAGGAATATGTTTATATAATCCGTCATCAATATTGGGGGGAAGCACCAATATTGATTTCCTGATTTCCAACCGTTACCTCACCTCTAGATTAGGATCTTGTCTTTCTCTTTTTACTAGGTCATGGAGGTTGGAAGGCTAAAATAAACTTACTTGGGCTTTATCCATTCTTTTACTTTGTGCCCCTTGAAAGCTATACTCCTCTAGAAGGAAAGAACCTGCTCTAACTTTACCTGTGCAGTTAGAATATTCATTTGTAATCTGTCAAATATAAGTATTATAGGCCAGGTACTGAAAATTCAAAAACAACAGATGAAAAAGGCCAAAGTTCAAAAGAAGAAAATAAGTAGAATATTCATGAACCACTTATAGGTATGAATTACTTATAGGTAAATGATTCTCTAGATACTCACGAAAGCATACAATTAAGGTGTATGCTTGTGTGCGTGTGTGTACACAAACACATAAAGCCTGGAGTCTCACAGGCTGATGTCCAAAACTAACCTATATGAATTGGAAATCCTCATCAATGGCCCATTTTTCTTTGTCCTATATTTTCCATCTCTGTGAATAATAGCTCTAACCACCCAGTTAGAAATATGGGTCAGAAATGTGGGTCAAATCCTTGATTTCTCCATCTGTCCCCTTCTTTCTATTTGTGTTAGTCCAGTTTCTTCAAGAAACAGATACCAAACAGGATTAAGTATGCAAGATATGAAGGGAAATACCCATGAGAAAATGTGAAAGGGATTGGGAGAATGGAAGACTTATGAGATCTACATGCAGCTATAAATGCAAATGAAGGAGACAAAGAGGGAAGGTGGGAAGGATGGAAGGAGGGAAGGAAGGAGAGAAAGAGGGAGAGAGGAAGGCATGGAAAGAAGGAGGGGTGGAATTAATTAGTTTGGGTGGAAGTTTCGTAGACTGTAGTACAGTTCTAAGTAAACTTTGGCAAGACAAGCAGGGAATCTTTGAGCCAAAGTCGCCCTATCAGAGGAGTCCTATATTTCTCAGGAATTAGCTGACTTATTACACTTAATGCACTTAGTTTGGAGCTGGGGCTCCAAATCCACGGGGCATGTGGTCTCAGTGAAACGCAGAGATGGACTTCAGTGTGTAGCAGCTAGGGCTCTTGTCAATTACACTCTCAGCAGTTGGCCATCTGGTAATCCTATCTCAGGGCTGCCACACAATCCTCACTGGAGTTACTTTAGTAATTTCTTCTCTCAACTAGACTACTGCTATAGTCTCATCTCTAATCTCCAGCCTCTAGTGTTGCCCACCCCCTAAATACACACATTTCTTTTCATAATAATTTATTCTCACTACAGCCAAAGTTTTGCTTTTGTCATTCTTTCTTTTACTGCAAATTTGAGCATATAATTACTCTGTTTACAAACCTCAATGGCTCCCCAGTACCCTCAAGACAAAATCTAAATGTCATATTTGTCTACAAAACATTTCATGACTTGACATTCCTCTTGTAGTCTTATTTTCCAAAGGAATACTTTTTATTTGGCACAGCTACTTCTGAATGACTCGCCATTACCAACACAAGTTATTCTCTCTTGTCTTTAAGCTTTGCAGATACTATTCAAGCTACTTGTAATGGCCTCCTCTATTTATTTAAAACTATCTTATTTGAGGTTTTGGCTGATATGTCATCTCCTCTAAGAAGTCTTCCCTACATCCCAAGGCAGGGTATCCTTATATGTGTTCTCATTGAACCCAGAGGTTCACCAAGCATGTTTTGCCCTGCATTGTGATTTCCTTTTTGACTGTCACACTCTCTCATCAGTAGCAAACACTGGAATATTTCCTCACCAATCTCAGTTTATGCACTAAATATCTGTTGGACGCATGAATAAATCAATCACATTTAACTGACATTATAATACAGAAAAAGGAGTAATTAAACTTTTGATAATGAAGATCAATATTAAAAGTTTGTGTTCAAATGAGCAGCAGAGAACTAGGACAGACAATTGTTACTCAGTGTTACAATGAAAAAGAAAAAAAGAAAAGAAAAGAAAGTGTGACAAAGTTCCTAGTCTGAACTAGGAA
The DNA here is from genome assembly GCF_023721935.1 of Panthera uncia. Classification (NCBI taxonomy): domain Eukaryota; kingdom Metazoa; phylum Chordata; class Mammalia; order Carnivora; family Felidae; genus Panthera; species Panthera uncia. The sequence continues at coordinate 18,152,654 of NW_026057580.1, forward strand.
AAATATGATAGAATATCTATGGCTGGATTTTCATACAAACTAAAACATCCTTCTCATGAAATTTCTCACTATTAGCCTTTTATCTCCTGAATTTGGTGAAAAATGTGTCAACTTACATGTGGTATGAAAATGAAACTCTTCTAGACCTTAAGGCATACATTTGGCTGTAAATGTCATATCGCATTTAAAGACTCCATATTTTTCAGGTTGAAAGAGGGGGTACCTAGGTGACAAGGTGACCTAATATTATGTCTCAGATAAAGGAAGACAAATTTTAAATATGATTACTCTTGGAAATTCAGAGATACCATAATTCTAAGTAGAATCTGTAGACTTTAATTTCTAAGCATGATGGCCATCACAGCAGCTATATTGAGAGTTACTATTATTTTTCTCCTCTCTCAAGTCTTTTTTCTACACTACTCAAAGTAACATTGTGGAAAATTCCATAACTATATCAACACTAAATTTGGCTATATCCAGAATACAATTTAGAGACTAGGCAGCGTTGTGACTCCTGGCCACCATATTTCTTCATGACTTCCTGATAATAATAGCAATAAATATTATTATGATAACAAGACAGCTAACTTTTGGGGTCATTCTAGATTTAAACTACACTCTCAGTTATCTGACATTTAGGCAATATTTTTTTTTATTTGACATTTGTTACTTGTACAGTATGATGATGAATACTGTCATAAGAAAGGCCATAAGATTATAAAAGATGATACAGTGTGTATCCTGTCCTTAAAGACAAATTAAGCAAGTTTTAGTTATGACACTTGCCACCTTCACAAAGGATAGAAACTAACTATAAAGGAAAAATAGACATTTTGGAATCAGATGGACTTGGTTGAAACTCAGTTTCATGAATTAAAAGCTTTATGCCCCTGATCATTTATTTAAGCTCTCTGACCCTTAGTTTTCAACAGCCATAACCTGGGTCATCCAGACAGCATAGATCAGGGCAAAGCTGACTTGCTGAGGCTTTCCTAGGTGGTGCAATCTAAGGGGCAAAGAGTGAGCAGAAAAGAAGTAGGAGTCAGGGAAAATGAAAGCAAGTACAAGATGGTACATTATCAATTTGCCCACATCTTCAGGGGAAAAAAAAAAGTAACAGGCAGTTGCTTGGTCATTTGGGATGTCTTCCAGACAAGCTTTGTGGAAATATTGCATCTTGGAATGATCCATCAGAAAAAAGAAAGGACAGAGATTTATCTTGTTGTTTTCTATCCCCTAAATCATTGAATTTCACCCAGTTGGGCATTAATTTCTCCACTTACAGGTTGGCTTTCCTCCAGGTGGCCCCAAAGCACACTGATTCCTATGAGCCCAGAAGTGATAGGAAGGAACCATATTCTCTGTGAGTCCAGTGTGAATGGACGTGGACTCTGTGCAGCAAATGGTATATGTTGTTCTGGTACACAGGTATAGAAAATGACAGGAAATAATACTGACTGTCATAATGATGGTTATGACAGTGATAGCTATGGGCATTTTATCCATTCTTTCTTTCTTTCATCCTGACAAGAATTTATTATTCTAAATGTCAGGACTATTCTTGCTTGGGGGCTAAAATGATAAAGATTCAGATCCTGCTCCCCAAGAGCTTATAGACATGTGTGGGTGCTTGTGTGTGTATTTGTTTGTGTGCATGCATTCAGGTCATTAAGATACACAAAAAAATTACTGAGTAAACATTAACATGAGTGGTTTTATTTGTAAGGATAGAGTTGTCTCTTTTGGAAGTCAAAAACTGCCTATGATTCTTACTGTATCTTAGTTTCCAGTATTTCCCATTTTTTTGGAAAATGGAAGTGTGCCTGAATTTACCTCTTCTAGAGAAGAACCAACAGAAATAACTATAGAAAATACTATGTTTTCCATGTCTTTAGTGGGACTATTTCCTTTAGGATTTTGGTTTCCTTCTCAGTGATGAGTTAGCACTAAGCTCAGGGTCAAGGTGATTCAGAGCCTACACATTTTTTTTGTTTTGTTTTAAAGGTCCTGAAATTCATAATGCATATGAGATGAAGTTTCTGGAGGCTGTGAAAATGCCCAGTCTATAATCCTAAGGGTCTAGTGTTAATCAGGGAAATACAATATCAAGGAAAACTGTCTTACCTTTTCCTTTTTCTAGTCCGTCTTTATGTGTGACTATCATCCTTTGGCATGTGAATGTCATTGGACTTGACAGAGAATTCAACAAAGATAGTTTTTATCATTAGAGTTAGATTACCCTTTAGAGAACCCAATATTCAAATATTCCCAAGAATAGTTTGGGAACCTTAGTTAAAACCAATCAACCATTGAGGGAAAAAAATTAAAAATTGCCTATGAGTCAACTTTTATCTGAAAAAGAGTAAGCAGAGGGGCAGTCAGCCTATTCTAGGCCAATTTACACCATACTTAAGGAAAAATTCTGTAGTTATAATAAAGCAGTGATTGTGCCCCACTGTGTGTTCTACTTACTTACTTTCTTACTACTTTCTCTTATCTCCCTAACAGCTTGCCAGAGAAAAAGCATCAAGTGTTGAAATAAGGACAAACCTATAAGAAAATAACTCCTTGATATTTTTAGAAAAGTCTGTGCATTACATTTAAAACTCATTACTGGACTGAGACTTGAGAACAGACAGAATTTTCTAACTTTCTTTCATAAGCACTTTGGCTAATTTACAGATAGGAAGTAATGGAGACTGATAGAATTGTCTATTTTGTGTTCTAATTTTGAGGATTTTTCTTTCCTTATTACTAGAGCCTGTTCTATCATGTAGTAAACAGATATTACCCCCAAACATTGTCAAGATCATTTCAGATGCGGAATTGGGTTGCAGCTAGATGAGAAAGAGTGGCATGATGGGCAGAGTTTCTCTGAAGCAGAAAGAAAGTGCAATAAATCCATGTGTTGAGAAACAGGATTAAAAAGGAAAGAATATGATTAAATTTAGGCACATTAACTTCAGCATATTTCTTTCTTTGTGGAATGCGGCTGTAAGTTAACAAGTTAGAATCCTCTGACTGCCTGTCATTCCTTGGTCAAGAGTTGATTGTTCATGGAGACATCGTCATCTGTTGGCCACTAAGGTATCAAGGAATGCCTGTAACAATTCTGCCTTAGGCTTTGAGAGAAAAACTACTTCTAATAGTAACTCATTAAAATGTTCTTCAGTTAACTGAAAGAGTTAAGGTCCTTCTTCAGCCCCTGACATTCAGAGAGAGAGTGTGGGGCCTAGGAATAATTGGGCCCTCTGAAAATTAGCCTTTCAATTCTATAGTGAATATATTTTAAATTACTTCAAGAGAAGGAGAACAAATTAGTCCACATAGAGGTTCATGTGAGATTTAAAATAGCTGTGGTTGCATACGGCTCTTACTACATAACTTTATGACTTTGGATAAGCTAATGAAGTTAAACAATATTATCATTAGCTTTAACAGCTGAAACTTGCATAGAAGTGGACATTGCTGGAATAGTCCTAAGGCAGGAGTATTTTATTGCCATTGTTTGTTTTGTGGTTTTTTTTTTCATCATGTCCCTTTAATTGATGATGGTTTCTATGCCAGGAGTTCTCCAACTGCAAATGTATTACCTTTATATACTTTCTATGGCAGATATGGTTGAGAGAGAGAGAGAGAGAGAGAGAGAGAGAGAAAAGTAATTCTAAGAGAACCTGGTATCCCTGGTAATGATGAAAATTAAAATATAAATATATTCATTAAAAAGGCATACTTAAAATTACAAGGTAACATTTGTATAACACATTACTAAATGCTAGAGATATACAGAGTTTAGGCTGAATCTTTTGCCTGCATATTTTAATCCACCAAACACATCAAGCCATCACCATCACCTGTATACTGTAAACTCATGCATGCAAAGCCCTGTTCTACAATGGTGGTTCTAAATGACAGAGACTTTGGCAATGGTTGGAAATGTTTCTAACTATGACAACAAGGGGTGGGACATGTTACTGACCTGTATTGGGTAAAAGCCAAGAATACTATTAAATAAACATCATACAATGCACAAGACGGCACACTAGAACAAAGAATTATTCAGTTCAAAACATCAGTAGTTCCTGTGTTGAGAAACTTATGTGCTATACTTAGATAATCAAAGTAATCAAAGTAATCCTTTTTTCCTCTCAAAGAGCAATAACATAGTAGGTGGAAACACAGAAACTGTGTAAATAAATGATTATACAAGGTGATATATAGACAGAGTACTGTTTTATGATAGAAGCAATACATGACAGGGGTGCCTGTGTGGCTCAGTCGGTTGAGCGACTGACTTCGGCTCAGGTCATGATCTAGTGGTCCGTGGGTTCGAGCCCCATATCGGGCTCTGTGCTGACAGCTCGGAGCCTGGAGCCTGCTTCAGATTCTGTGTTTCTCTCTCTCTTCCCCTCCCCCACTCACGCTCTGTCTCTCTGTCAAAAATAAATAAACATTAAAAAAAATTTTAGAAGCAATACATGACCATGTTGCTGAGGAGGAAGTTGGGAAGGAGGAACACTCAGCCTGGAGAAGCTTACCCTGGTGAGGTCTTAATGAAAATCTAAGACTGATAAGTAAAGAGCAGGGCTTAAGGCCCACAGGACCAAGAAGCAGACATATCCTCAGGTATGAGGGACAGCAAGTCTACCAGGTAGCTACACTAGAGGACTAAATGAGTGGAAGGTGTGATTAAAAATAGAGGTGTCTGGGTGGCTCAGTTGGTTAAGCATCCAACTTTGGCTCAGGTCATGATATCACAGTTCATGGGTTTGAACCCCTCATCAGGTTCTGTGTTTACAGCTCAGGGCCTGGAGCCTGCTTCAGATTCTGTGTCTCCTTCTCTCTCTGCCCCTCCCCTGCTCATGCTCTGTCTCTCTCTCTGTCTCTCAACAATAAATAAATGTTTAAAAAAATAAATAAAATTTGTGGTCTGTGGTCAAATCAAGAACATTCTACATTATCCAAAGAAATTTAATATCAGTCTATAAAACAATAGAGAACCATAGAACGTTTTAAACAGAAAAATAAAATACTACTAACTAGGTTTATGTTTCACAACTTCTTTATTTCTTTATTTTAGCATATTATACTAGTTCCCCAAAGTTGCATCTACTTTATCTTTCTTTAAAACCATTTTGGACACTTTGCATTTGCTCGGAATCATCTCAGCTGTATCAATGCCAAGCCTTTTAAAGGATCTGCAAATTTATTTCTTTCACCCTACATCCAAGCAAGCTATGTATCTTAGTTGTACTTGAAATATTGAAATATGAAATATTAGTCATACCTACTTGCTCTATTTTATCATATTCTACCTTATAACATAGTTATATATTTGTATTTGCTTTTGCATTCATACCAAATTCTTGAAGGCAGGGAGTAGGACTTATCCATCTTGGATATTTAAGAACTCAGTGTAAGTTTATTGACTGAACACCTGTGGGGATCCAGGAGAAAGTACACTTTGGAATTTTGGGAGATATGCAGCAGGAATTGTTCAATTAATTTTTGTATATATTTAATTTCTTTTTTTGTAAATTCCAGTATTTGTGGTGATACTTAAGCATTAATAGTCAAGTAGTGTTAACTTTACATTACAGTTGATAGTAAGGGAAAGAAGGAAAAGGAAAAGAGGTAGAATTACCTGAAAAGTCACAGGCAAAGATACCACAAAGGTCTCAAGCAGTTGTGTGCAAAAATGAAAAACTGATTTTCCATTAAAAAAATTTAAGTCTTACATGGAAGCCTGATCAATAGAATGGATAGAAACAGAGTTGACTTATAAGAAAGAAGTGGTTCTTCTCTACTTCTTCCCACTATCCACTAAAACTCTAAGAACTTCTACCCATTTGTGTATGATTCAACTGTGAAGAGTTAAAAACCAGCTGACAGAGCTCCCAATAAGAGAACATTTTCATTTCAGTTGCATGCATGTTCCTAAAAAGATGGACACTATATTTTGTTTTCATATTGTTTCCTTACTTTGGTTGAAGACCCAATCTGAGGTCAATTTTACATATTATGAGTTCAGTTTTTCCTCTTAGGTAAAGAGACAGTGACATTCTTTCTTAACTAGAAAATTGAAAAGAGCAAGTAGCTCTGTTCCTCACTAAGAAGGTCAAATGAGTTCTATTGAAATGACCTTTTGTTTTGTTTTGTTTTGTTTTTTGGCCTAAGGAAATACCCAGCTTTCATGTATATTACATGAGTAGAAATTAGAGTTTTTCTGTGGGATTGCAGAGTTGTTGACTTCACTATTTCTCGAAAAGGAGTGTTGATGGACCTTTGGAAAATCTGAATCAGATCCTCACGGTCACATGTGCTCTCAGACGTGTGCTGACTATTCTCCCGACAACACTACTTCCTCTTATTCAAAGACAGCTGAGATATAAGATGTTTATCTAAATGGATTGTCTTCTGCTTCTAAACCCATTAGCATAGCACAGGTGAAAGGCCTGGGATAAAATACATTACTTGGGTAGGGAGATGCAGGACTCCCTAGAAGCCGGTCCTCATTTGTTTGATGTGTTTAAATTTCTAAAATTATGGAAAAGTAGCAGATTTTATTTGGGACTGAGCCAGTGGAATCACAACTTTTGTTTTTCAATGTGCACGGTTTGCAGTGCTTTTTGCCTTTCCAACAGTTACTATTGTTTTATCCCTTTGGGAAAAGGGGACAGTAAAAAGCACGTTCCCACTGTATTTCTTCTTGAATCCATTGCAATCTACTTTTATGTAGTAATTACCAAAAGTGTGCAGGATCATGTAACAATGGAGGCATTGAGCGGAAATGAACTTTAGATGTCTCTAGCGTTCCCTCCCTCTATCACTATTTAAAAGAGCTCTTGTGGGGTGCCTGGCTGGCTCAGTCCATACAGCACGTGACTCTTGATCTTGGAGTTGTAAATTTGAGCCCCACATTGGGTTTAGAGATTACTTTCAAAAAATAAAATATTTAAAAATAAATAAATAAATAAATCAGATAAAGGAGATTCTGGTTCTTTGATTATAAGTGAGACTATGTTATCTCCTATCCCCAACTTCAAGAGATAATGCAATGAAAATAGGGAAAGAGAGGGATCAGGAAAAGTATTAGTGAATTTGACTTAATGCCTTTTGGTAGTCATTCATTTTTTTTTCTTAAGTTGATTACCCTATCTGTGATTCATGCCATGCTAGTTTTAGTTATGAAAGATGAGACAGTGAGTGATCTTGTCCTTTTCAAAAACACACACACAGAATGCCTTCTCTTTGATTTCTTTAAAAACTGCATATGATTTTTCATCTGGTTCTTCCTCTCTTTCTTTCCCTTGGATTTTTTAGTAGTTTTATTTGTAATTTTGTGCAGGGACCTAGAAGAGAGGGAAGTAACATCAACCAAACTTCAGCACTATTTAAAGGCCTAGTTTGCTATAATCTTGTAGCAGTGTATATACATATTAAAATTCATTTCATCTCTAATCTCTTTCAATTAAAAAGACAGGGTTGCCTTCAGCTTTATGAAATTTATGATATGAAACACCTTAGATATGCTAAAACTGTTAAACTGAATTTTATTTAGTATTTTGATTATAAATTAGGGAAATGGTACATTAACTCCTTTCTGAGGCTAAGATTAAAAAGGCTCCATTTATTTGCAGTTGTTGTAGTGTTTTGCAACATATGTTATATTTATAATTGCCTTATTAAATCTTATACATTGTAAGTGATAATCATATTGCCCAGAGCTATAAAATCATCAAAATATATAATGGCATTTTAAGTTGTTGTATCTACAAATGGGAATTTTTATTTTTAGCTTTTTAATAATGTTTTCAGCTGAGTGTTGGGAACAATCATCAGCTATTCAGAAGGGAAATATTATTTCCACTAAGTATTTGGTAAGTGATATTAACGGGAAATCATAGTCAAGTCTCAGCCAGATAAGCATGGACATTATAGAACGATTCCATTGTAGAAATAAACTGCGAATGGGCCATGGTTTGATGGAGATGACACAAACAGATAAAATCAAGTTCATAGGGCTAGTTCAAGGACCACCATCTCTACTAGCAAAATCTCTTCTTTTCTTAACTACTTAATTAAGCTCATGAATCTGAATTGTTACACATCGATTGATGTCTCCTTTCCTCTTGCCACTCCTCTCTTACTTGAAGAAAATGTTCTCAAGGTTTTATCTTTGAAACTCATCTCCGTTTTCAGTTTTACCATCAATATAACTTTTCCATAGCACTATTCAAATGCAGAAGTGAATCTTAAATTAATAATTTACTTTTAGCCCAAATATCTCTCCCAAGTTCCAGAGAAGCATCAACAATGGTTGGTTGAACACATTCTCTTGGAATTTTTCCTGATGCCTTTCTTCTCTCTTCAAATTAATATGTCCAGAAACAAACTCATCATCTCCTCCAAATAAACTCCCTATTATAACCTACTAATTATTTCAAAAGTCTTCAGTTAACCAGTGCACAAAAGCAACTCCAGATTCAAAGGCAGGCAGGGATTTTAATTCAGACTCAGTATATAATTTCCTTCACTGAAGTGTACCACTAAGCCAGCCATCTAGCAATCAAAGACATAGACAAAATAAAGAACCTGAACAAAAAAGTCAATAACACAAGTAAGTGGGCACAGCCTCCAGTGCCTCTCTCTCTTTTAAATGGAAGCATGGTTAAATTCCGGTCTTCTGAGGATCCTGGACAAATTCATCAGATGGGGGAAGCATAGGACCAAAGTTTGCATTCCTTCATTTTGGTGGGCTAAAAGAGGTATCTTTTCCACAGTAAAGCTTGCAATTTATTTTTCTTATTTTATCACTGGGTTTCCTGGAATCTTGTCCAAGGCTTTTCCACCACAAGGACCGTCACCTTTCCTGGCTGTTGCTCCAGCTTATAGCTTTGAAATCTCTTTTGCTTCTTCCCTCTCTATTGTCTCCACATCCAATTAATTTCCGAGCCTTACTGATTCTGCTTCCACATTGACCAACCACCTTTCCGTCTTCTACTTTTATATCCCATCTCTCAAATTTAAATAATTAATATCAGCAAATGCCAGAAGTAGTAAGCCTCATCAGACATATAAAAACATTACTCAAAAGATCAGCTTGTATGCCTAGAAAGGTATTGTTGTTAAAACTAGGTGTATATAAGCTGGGAATATGTATATAAGCATGGGAAAAGAAGAGCCCCACTGGTCCCTTAGCAACAGGATTTGTGTCTCTAGGTTTCCTAATGCAGAGTAAGTGTTCATAAAATACTATTGAATTAAATTCAGATGTGTTTTGATTTATCTTCTGCAGGAACATTTCACTAATTGAGAATGTACTATAATAAATCCCATGGCTTCCTTAGTGAAAGATCATCACATAAGAAGTGTGGATTAATGGAGAAGAAATGGCATATTAAAATCTTTAAGTGTGAAAAACAGAATAAAACTTCACTTGTCGGATGAAATTTCTCATAATAGATCACAGTATACCTAAAACAGCCCAGACTAAATTGTAAATATTTACTGGAGTCTCAAATGACAAACAATCCTTATTTATAAATGTTCAGCATAGGAAAAATAAATAAAGCCATGAACTATGAATCTATCATTTCTATTCCACCCTCAGGCAGAGTCTAAGACCCAACCTAAGTATATCTCTGGAGTATGCAAAATTTGTCTTCATGATCCTATACAAGTATATTCTTCCCTATTTGATGCAATCAATATCCTGCTGAAGAAAAAGCAACAGAATAACTTCCCAGCATATATTTGTCAAAGAACACATCTGGAAAAGAGACTGGAAAGAGATGATGGATAAGACTGGGAAATGTGCAGTCTTGAAAGCTCAAAAATTTTGCATTTGAATGTGTCAGTATGCATACATTCACAAAGGCATTCAAATTACCAAACAAAAATTAGAACTGTAAAATTTAGCCTTCCCAAAGCTTGTTTTCAAAGATTTTGTCTTTTAAAAACATGATATGGGAAGCTCCCCCCCCCAACTAGAAAGAGCCATTATCCCTTATGAATCTTCAGTTTTGCTAGAACACTCTGCAAGGATCCTAGAGGAAAGGTGTGGGCATGTCTGGTTAAACTGGACCTTGGGCAAGCAGGGCTTGGGGAACAGTCGAGGAGAATCAGAAGGCCTGACCTAAAAATGCACTGCTCTTGCTTTCTATTAAATGAAGATGAGCAAAGCCTTCTGAATATTTGGGGAACTGAACTGGGGACAATGAGGTAGGTAATAGGAGAAGCCCAAAACAAAATAGCAAAACAAACAAAGAAACAAACAAAAAAACCTAGGGATACTTGGGTGGCTCAGTTGGCTAAGCATCCAACTCTTGACTCGGTTGTGAGCTCAAGCCCCAGCCACATTGTGCTCTGTGCTGGACATGAAGCCTACTTAAAAAAATAAATTATTAAAAACCTAAAAATAGGGGTTCCTGGGTGGCTCAGTTGGTTGTGTCCAACTCTTGCTTTCAGCTTAGTCATGATCTCACGGTTTCATGAGTTCAAGCCCCACATTGGCTCCAAGCTGACAGTTCAGAGCCTGCTTGGGATTCTCTGTCTCCCTTTCTCTCTCTGCCCCTCCCCCACTTGCACTATCTCTGTCTCTCTCAAAAAAATAATTAAACTTAAAAAAATGAAAAATAAATTAAAAAATAAAGCCTAGGCATAGCAAAAAAGCCCTGGATTAGAAGTCAGTTATCCTGGGTTTTATCACTGTTTCTACTAGTAATAAAATATCTCTCCAGGAATAACTTTCTTCCCTCTCAGGCTTTCAATGTACGTATGAGGGCAAAAAAAAAAAAAAAAAAAAAAATTGGTGGGATTTTACCTTCAAGGTCCCTCTGGAACCAACCTTCCAAGATTCCACAGCCTGATTTTTTCAAAAATTTTATTTATTTTGAGAGAGAGCAAGAGGAGAGTCACAGAGGGTTGGGGGGGGGCGGTGGATAGAGAGAATCTCAAGCAGGCTCTGAGCTTTCAGTGCACAGCCTGACATGGGGCTCAATCCCACCAACCATGACCTGAGCCAAAATCAAGAGTCAGATGTTTAACCGGCTGAGCCACCCATGCACCCTTAGCCTGATGGTTTTCTAAGCCAGGAATGTTCTGGAATTCTGTCTTCATTCATATTGGGCTCTTTCTCCCAATATAATTGTCCTGGTTTCTTGGAAGACTTGAGGCTGGAGTGGAAACACAGACTGAAAGGAGAAACTTCTATCTACTGAGGAGGTGTTTACATTCACTGTGAGATTCAAGGACTGTTAAGACAAGTCTTAGACCAGTTAAATAATCTATGTTCCATCCACACAAAGAAGTAAAAAGATAGGAAGAAGATCACTATATGTTGCTACAGCACATGTTCAAGCCTTATTATTAAGTTAAAAAAGCAAGGTACAAGAGAATGTGTAGTATGTTATCATTTTTGTTAGGAGGTAGGTATATGTATACATACTATGTTTTCAGAATGAAACGATGGAAGTAAATGAAAACTAATACAATGAAAGCTAGAGTTCTTTGAATGAATCTCGATTACAATTTTCAATTTGGAACAATTTAAATATTTCACATTTATTTTTAAATGTATTTAATCAAACAAAATCTATCTTGAATTAACAATAAATGGCCCTGACTGTATTTAAAATTAGAGGCAAATCTATACAGAAAATTATTTCAAGTGATTTAAAAAAATAGTAATTTGTCTATCCTAAGGACTATAAAGAGTGCACACCCACACATATGTAGTAATCCTTAATGCAGTCACTGGGTTATCGTAGTGATCTGGGATTTATTCTAATATAATTGAGAACTAAAGTTTTCAGAGTAAGTAAAAATAAATGCAAACAAAACCAAAGCAATTAATGTATGAACTCATACTAATCTTAAATATATCTTATGGGTCCTATATTCCAGCCTCAGGGTTATTTCTTTGGTTATATATTAAATTTTTATTTTAAACTCTAAGCAGAAATAATCTTTGTGTACAGATTTTAAGTAAATGTTGATATGGAAAGCAAACAAAGAGTTTAGAGTAAAAACAAACTTTGGTTTCAGACTTCACTGAATTTGAAACTGAGTTTTATTTGTAAACATTTACTTATTCATGTTGCTTCAACACTCCAAAACCTTGATTTCCTCAAAGTCAAGAATAAATTTTTTGATATCTACACAGAATTAACCTGGGAATCTAGGCTGACTTATTTGCCTTCTTTTGGAATAGGTAGTAGTGTGTTATTAGTGTAAAGACATTACAAAAATAACTTTAAGAACAATTTCTATTTAATAGGTTTCCTCCATGAAGACCCTAAAGAAAAATTCCTGCAGTGGCTTTAGGCATCTTTCTATGAGGAAATGACCAAGTACCCAGAAGATGTAGATCCCAATAAAATGTATGAATTGATAGTTCAAATTGGGACAGGGGACACAAAGTATCTGAAATATATAAAAAAAAAAATTGCTTCCTTTCTTCAAAGAGAAATTTTGCTTTTACCAAAGGAGTGCTCAGACTATTGAAATTCCTTCCTTCTTCAAAATTCTTTTCTTCCCATGGATTATTTCTCCTCTCAGGTTTGGCTCCTACCATTTCTTTTCTCATGCTTCATCTGTGTCCCTTCTGTACCGAATTATTTCCATTAGTACAAACAACCATGGTCTATTATCTGTCTATAAAATCTATTTTTATTCCACCTAATTCCATCTGCTGATAGCTACTGGCCCATTTCTCCATGTTTTTCATAACAAAACTAACCAAAACATGTATTTTCTCCATCTCCACATACCCTTTTCTTATGCCCTCCAAACAGACTCCTATGCCCACAGATCTATAAAACTGCTTTCAAAGGTAACCAATAACTAGTAATTAATAACCTAACAACTCCAATGGTCAGGTTTCTTCCCTCTCTGTATTCCATCTTGAATCACTATTTCACACAGTCCTATTATCTCCTCCTTGCCAAACCTTAGGTCCTGTTGGAGGCAGAGTCCATTTTGGAGAAAGTTGATTTTATTTGATTAACACTGAGGTGCCATATAGGCTAGTGGCTTTCTTGCTTTCCCCACTTTTCATCTCTTCTACCACCTAGGTCCATGTGTCAAACATACAGACTTTCCATTTATCTAAGACCTATGCTTCCATCGAGTATTACTTTGATCCTATCCTCCTTTATGTGATTACCTTTGTCCTAGAATTGTGTTATTATTCATACTACTATCTACATGGCATTTATTATATGCTATCATGCATTGAGTTGTTTTTGAAACACATGTACTCTACCTATTATCTATATATCAATCAATCTATCTATAATCTATCTCTCTTCTATCGCTCCATCCATCCATCCTAAAGTTTCTTTGTACAGAAGTTTTATTCTTAACTTTTTGATTTTGTCCCATATGAATATGCATTTAACCCAAAACCATTTGTCAGAAAAAGTAATTTTCCCTGATTGTACTATAGTGTCATATATGTCATAAATTAAGTGACTGAATTTATTGGGTCTGTTACTACACTGTTGAATTTGTTCCACTATTATAAATAATGCTGCAATAAAAACAGGAGTACATGTATCTTTTTGAATTAGTGTTTTCATTTCCTTCCTATAAATACCCAGTAGTAGAATTACTGGATCATACAGTATTTCTAATTTTAATTTTTTGAGGAACCTCCATGTTGTTTTCCACAGTGGCTGCACTAATTTACACGAGGATTCCTCTTTTTCTATATCCTCTCCAACACTTGTTATTTCTTCTCTTTTTTTGATACTAGCCATTCTGAGTGGTGTGAGGTGATATCTGACTATGGTTTTGATTTGTACTTCCCTGATGATTAGTGATGTTGAGCAACTTTTCATGTGCCTGTTGACCATTTGTTTTTGAAAAAAAAATTTCTATTCAGGTCCTCAGCTCATTTTTTTAGTAGAATTATTTGGGGTGTTTTTGTTTTTGTTTTTTGGTGTTGAGTTGCATGAGTCCTTCATACATTTTGGATATTGGTCTCTTATCAGATATATCATTTGCAAATATCTTCCCTCATTCAGTATGTTGCCTTTTAAAATTGTTGATGGTTTCCTTTGCTGGGCAAAAGCTTTTAACTTCGGTGTAGTCCCAATAGTTTATTTTTGCTTTTGTTTCCTTGGCCCAAGAAGATATATCCATAAATATGTTGCTAAGACAGATGTCTAAGTGACTACTGCTTATGTTTTCTTTTAGGAGTTATATGGTTTCGGGTTTAACATTACAGCATTATTTACAATATCCAAGATATGGATGCAACCTAAGTGTCCATTGATAGACGACTTGGTAAAAAATGTGTATATATACATACACATATATGTTATCCACATATATACATATGTATTATATATAATATATATTATATAAAGTGGAATATTAGTCAGCAATATAAAGGAAATGTGATTTGCCATTTGTGACAACACAGATGGACTTAGAGGGTATTACACTAAGTGGATTGTCAGACAGAGAAGGGCAAATACCACATGATTTAATTTATATGTTGAATATAAAACAAAACAAAGCAAATGAACAAGCAAACAGAAAACAAAAACAGAGTCATAAATAGATAGACCAAAGTGGTTCTAGGGGAAGTATTTAGAGGAAAAAAGATTGGGGGATGCGTGTAATAGGTGAAGGCAATTAAGAAATACAAACTTACAATTATAAAACAAGTCACAAGGATGAAAAGTACAGCACAGGGGATATGGTCAGTAATATTGTAATAACACTGTATGATGACATGTGGTTACTACACTTGTGGTAAGCATTATGTAATGTATAGAATCATCAAATCACTGTGTTGTGCCCTGAAACTAATATAACAGGGTATGTCAATTATACTTCAATAATAATCATTTTAAAAATAAATAAAAAGTAAAAGAATGGAAAAGATATATTATGTAAACATTAATAAAAAAGCAAAAATACTATGTTAATATCATACAAAGAAGACTATAGAGAAGAGAAAATTACTAGACACAGATTTCATAATTATGAAAATACCAAGTCATGAGGAAAACATAGCCTTCCTGAATGTGTATGCACCAAGCAACAGAGTTTCAAAATGCATGGAACAAAATCTCACAAGCTAAAAGCAGTAGGCAAATTTACAATTATAGTTAGGGATTTTAATACCCCAGTCTCAGCGACTGATAGAACTACTAGAGAGAAAATAACCATTGATACAGAACTAATAGCACTATCAACCCAGAGAATCTAAATGAGTCTGAGAAAGCCTTATGGTAAATGATATATCTCTGTATCTTAATCGTGGTGATAGTCATACAAATTACACCTGTGATAAAACTGCATAAAGCAACACACACACACACACACACAAACACACATACACAACAAATGAGTCCATAAGTAATTGACTAAAGAAATCTGAATAAGCCCTATAAATTGTACCAATGCCAATTTCTAGGCACTGATACTGTATTATAATCATGCAAGATTTTAGCATTGGAGAAAGTTAAGTGAAGGGCTCATGGACTCTTCCTATACATTTCCTTGAAACTTAGTGTAAATATACAATCATTTCAACATAAAAGGGTTTTTTTTTAAGATAGAAAAAAGTTAGTTGAGGAATATGTGCAGAATGGTACCAGAATCCAAATCCAGCTGGTGTCTCTCTAGGTTATACTACCTACTCAAATTCACTCAGAGAAAAGTGGGGTTCATGGAAAGTTCATTAGTCTTTCCAAAATCTTCCATCAATGGAAAATGGAATAATTATTCAAATATCCACACAACACAAAGAGGGAAAAATACTAATAGTAAATTTTTATTATTTATCCAAATATCTTTCACAAAGACATCTCAATTCTTCACCTGTGTCTGCTAGTGAAGATATTCATGAAATACTGATCCATTGACAATTAAACTTTCTAAAGCAAATAATAAAAATTCAAAATACTAGAAATCCAATAAGGCTGCCTTATAGATAATATGTCCTGAAAATCAACAAAGTCAGTTGATCTTTTGTCTTCAGATAGGATTGGCAGAAAGGTGTAACTTTTGTATAGCATGAAAGAAACAGAGCTTGCTTTAATCCTGCCAGGGTCATGTCCAGCTTTAGCCACATGCTCGGTTGAAAACATGTTCACAACCCTTATTTTAAAAATAAATAAATAAGATGATATCACAATGTTCCATAGTCCTCCTTTCTGTTTAGAAATATTTCATACCTAAAATGTGGCTTTAACATTTTTTTGATGATAAACTCTATTCAATATTTTTAACAGCTATTTGGTGACAATATGTTCAGCCTTCCTTATTTAATATTTTTAATTTTATAAAATAAATCACTTGAGAGGAAATTCAGCTTAAAAATATCTAGACAAAAGTGACTCAAGCCTCAAACACTCCACAAGAATAAAGGCTGCACTAAAATCCCTGTAAATCAATCCATCCAATAATACAAAAATCTACACAGTAAATTGAATGGTGTTGCATAATCTATATAAAAGTTTCATTTGCAGCAACAAAATTTTCCCTTCTCTGTAATCTATAATCATTTTTAAAAGTCAGGCTACAGATAATTCTACAATTTCATAAATTATCAAGCCATTTTAGGATGCATAATTAATTAGATTGTTCTGTGCCATATTTATGAGGGTTATTCATGCACAGTATGAGATAATCATAAATTATTTTGTTAACAAAATCTCGAGAGACTTTTTAAAGAGCTTTCCCTTGAGTAGCTTCCCTTGGTGTGACTGCTGTCTGATTTTTCCCCCTTTGGTTAAATCAGGAATGAGCTATTTATGACTTTGTAATTATAAAAGTAATCTGAAAAATACTGAGGCAATCCGCCAAGGAGGTGCAAAGCAATCTTAGGATTCAGAATTTTCAAATGTTTAATACAATTTAATGAAGAGAATGAAAGGGTATTTGTAGATGTGATGTCTATATTTATATTTAAGTTTGTCCATGAGTTGCAGCTGTATCTTGATCTGCATTTCTTGGCACAAAATTTATAAAAGCCCTGAGGTTTTTTATGATTTTTCTGAAGCAATTTTTAAAAAGCATAGGTCCAAGCAGAGTTCATGACCATAAATATGAGAAAGGAAAGGGAAGTTTTTTTCCTAAAAAATATAAGGCCAAAACACATCAAATGATATTTAATTGGGACTGGAAATACTCCAAGTTTGACTTTCAAAAAAAAAAGCTTTGATTTACAATAGTTCATGTTGGGCTCATGTTGAGCCTGCCAAAAATCCAAGCTAGATCAGAGCCTTTTTTGAAATAAACACAAGCTTAATCTGCTGTAGGTATTTTCAAACTCCCACTGCTTTAGTTATAACATCATCTGTTACTGAATGATTTATAAATCACCCTCTATAGACAAATTTCTACAAGATGGAGGGTGAGATATTTTAACCTGAGGACATAAGGACACATCTAACTCATACATTAAAGCCACATTTAAAACAACTCTTCTTGGAAAGGAACAAAGACATTACCTGCCCACACTTTGTCAGGACTGTGATTGTATCTGAAAATGTACAGTACACAAAATGTTCCTTCCTTGTTCCTTAGTGATCAGTGAATAAATGCTCATTGTTATCATTACCCAGTGCCAGTGGAAGACTTACTACTTAGAGCCTGCATTGTGCCAGGCACTCTAACAAGGGCTTTCAGAGAACAATTCAGATTCTGGACTCAAGTCAGACCCGAGGGCTTGAATCCCAGCTCCCCCATTCAGCTGCTGTGGACCTTGGGCAAGTTACCTAACTTCTCTGTGCCTTATTTTCCCTTCTGACAAAATGGAGATCATAATAGTGCCTGCTTCTTAGGACTGTTGTGAAGAAGAAATAAGTTAATACACATAAATCCATTAGAACAGTGCCTGGCATGGAAGCATTTATTAAGTGTTAATTACTATTGCTCCTTTTATCATAATTTTACCCATTTTACAGAGGATAAGCCTGAAGTTAATTTTCTTAAGGTTATATGACATTTGAATACTGGCTTATCTGACACCATGGACTCTGTGCCTAATTACAATCTTGGATGGCCACTTAGAAGCATTGCTCATTCTTCCCCATGAAACAAAAAAAATATTTTTTAAAATTAAGAATTTTCCTTTTTGCATTCTCTGATATTCATCCTTTAGTTAGTTTTGAACTTCAGCAGATCTATAAAGCAGTTGTGCCTATGAACTTTAGTGGAAGTTATAACCTACCCAATAATCTGTATAAATTTTCAGGGAATCATTGAAAATGGACACTAGTTTACAAGGTTCAGCTGTATTTATGGGAGCTGATATACCTCCCAACCTTTTGAAAATTTCTGTGTAATGTTAGTGCATCTAGATGAAAAGTGGTTGAATGACTAATAAAAGAGTAGCGACTCAAGGTAAAAACTTTTTGCAAATATCCAATTGTTAATTTGTTTAGGTCCACAAAAAATATCCACTGATTTCATTTGTAGAAATACCACTTTTATAACAATAGTACAGGTCTGAGACAGATGCTCAAGGTTCAAATCATCATTCCACCTGTATGATCTTAGGTAAGTATTTAGCTGAGCCTTTCATTTTACGTACCAGATACATTTCTGTAAAAATTAATTAGTGCTATAATGCTTCTAAAGCATTTATCACAGAACCTGAATATTTGCAAACACTCAGTCAATATCAGCTGCTAGTATCAGTGGGAGTGGTGGTATTGTTATTATTTACATCATGCTAACTAGTTTTCAGTCAGATTGTTTCTCTTCCCAAACACACTATGAACACGATACATAAAAAATAAATACAAATTTTTAAAAATTGGGACTTCTACAGTTCTTCAGAAGGCAAATTTATAAATTCTTTATATCAGTACATGGATAGAACTATAAGAGATTCTCTGCTAAAAACTACCATGTATCTGAAACAACAGGAAATGACTATGTTATAAAGCACAGCTAAAGTGCAATTAGTCAGAGAAAGACAAAAATCATATGACTTAACTCATATGAGGAATTTAAGAGACAAAACAGATGAACATAAGGGAAGGGAAACAAAAACAATATAAAAACAGGGAGGGCGACAAAACAGAAGAGACTCATAAATATGGAGAACAAACTGAGGGTTACTGGAGGGGTTGTGGGAAGCGGGATGGGCTAAATGGGTAAGGGGCACTAAGGAATCCACTCCTGAAATCATTGTTGCACTATATGATAACTAATTTGGATGTAAATTTAAAAAAATAAAAATAAAATTAAAAATAAATAAATAAATTTAATAACTACTAAATAAATAAATAAATAAATAAATAAAGCAAGCACAGCTATTTTTTCCACTCTACAGTTCAGCCCTGAGACCTTAAGCAGCTGGGTCTAATGTGGTTTCAGATCCAACCTGTAGCATCTGAGAACCTGTTTCGGGGAGGAGGGTCATAAGCAGTTCTGTACCCCTCCAGGGATTTTGTGATAGCAATGCAGTTGGAGACAGCCCTACAGAAACAGGCAAGGTAAGTGTCCCAAGACAAAATATGAAAAGTCCTGAAAAAGGAATGCAGAACAATTAAGTTATTTGCTATCTTGTTGGTGGCAATTGCTCTGTGCAATAATGGACTGAAATCTAATTATTATTATTAAGCAATTTTATAGCACTTTATTTTTGCAAAGTGCTTTACAACAATTTTTTATTAGATATTCATCACAATAACCCTGTGAAGGAGGTCAGAATATCTCCAAGGAAGAAGAGATGAAGCTGTTTTTTTCCCCCTGATACATCTTACATTAAACTGCTCTAATTTTCCTAGTGCTAAATATAAAAGTTTTATGTTGTGATTTGTTTTGGTGCTCTAACACATGACCTGGTTTAATAATGTGCAATTTGCAATCACCCTGCTTCTTAACTGCCAGATGCAATAGCTGAGAAAGTCCTGCACCCTCAGGGACAATACAAATAATCCTACAAATTAAAAATGTGCAGAATAGATAATAAATGGCACAGAAATTCAGAAAAGAAATGGTTAATGGACTCTTGGAAACTGTTTAGTCAGAGCCAATGAAAACAAGGAACATTTGCATTGCTTTACAATTCTACAAACACTTTTAGTCAAAGTATATTAATTAACTTCTTGTTTAATTATCATAATTACTCTTAAGAAGTAAAAAAAATAGATGGCAGAAAATGGAATTTAACGAGGTGAATAACCAGCTCAAAGTAACACAACTAGGAGTTATAAAGTTGGTGGTTAACAGTCTTCTTAATCTAGACTAAGCTAGACCCATTTAACCTATTGGTTTATTATAGGTGGTGTAATCAATTTACCTATTAATGTTGACAGGTTACAGAGAAGAGTAGAATTTCCCCCTTTGCAAAACTGTCCATGTAAACCAGCTTCCTGCATAAATCATCTCCCCCAAAGTGTGTTACTCCAGTTTATAGGAGTATGATTCACATTATACTTGGATATAGGTCCTAGGAGAATGAGAAATGATGGCCTTCTGGAATCCCGACGTTGTCACTGGTAGTTCAAGTAGCTGTCTATGTGCCACCAGTGCCACTGTATGTTTACCTGGACAATGTTTGGAATGATACAGAAAGCATCAGTTACCCTCTGAATAGTCAGAGTGCGTTGCTCTCCCGAACACCAAAGTGGAGCTGCCAGCAGATAAGGCAGCCTTGGGAAGAGAAGCTTTTTTTCAGTAGCTTAGAACAAAAATGGAGGTGTCTCTGTGAGACCATATATTACTGGCTGCATCAGGTAGGAATTCCTAGCCTCCTTTAATTGCTGTGTTCCCCTTATGAAGCACTGTGCTGCTACAGGATACACACATGGGAGACTTATCTAGACAGCACTGTGGACAGATGGACTCCAGACAGAGGGGAGCAGGTGTGAAGCCAAAAGAGGAAAGAAATAGGGAGTCTTGTTGGTACCCACAGGGACTTTGCCTAGCAGGAGGAAGAAATTCTGTACCCAGCAGCCAAGAGCCAAAGCAGACCCTAAGGGACCAATGCAATGGAAGAAGTTAAAGATCTGGGGCTGGGAGATAGCTGAGACCGAAACGCTGGGCCACTGCTCTTCCTCTTTGCATTATGCACAGAACTACGCGTTTGCACTCTGTTTACTCTCTTCTCTTGCCTTTCAATCTAAGTGCTCTTGCTGTTGTCATTCTGTAAAAGCAAGGTCTCAAGAAAACATCCAGTGGAAGGAGTATCTTAGATTTCTAAGGAAATCTTTTGGAAACAAAAAATTAAAACAATGTGACTCTTCTATTGGATGCAGAAATCTCTAACACAAACGTAAGTTTCTCTGATGTCAAGAAACATGACTCAGACTTTTCCATGCCGGGCATGATGAGGCAGATGCTTAATGTTGATTAACCTGTGGCCTGAACACAGACTTCAGGAAGCAGCAGAGCCAGTATATGTTGCCAGAGGTACTGACTTTGCAAGATTTCCCAGCCTCCTTTTTTTTTTTTTTTGGAATTTTTATTTTTTGAAATTTTGTATTATTTTTTTAATATAATTTATTGTCAAATTGGCTAACATACAGTGTGTACAGTGTGCTCTTGGTTTTGGGGGCAGATTCCTGTGGTTCGTCGCCTACATACAACACCTAGTGCTCATCCCAACAAGTGCCCACCTCAATGCTCATCACCTATTTTCCCCTCCCCCCCACCATCAACCCTCAGTTTGTTCTCTGTCTTTAGGAGTCTCTTATGGTTTACCTCCCTCCTCCTCTGTAACTATTTTTCCCCTCCCCTTCCCCCATGGTCTTCTGTTGAGTTTCTCAAGTTCCACATATGAATGAAAATATATGATGTCTGTTTTTCTCTGACTGACTTATTTCATTTCGCATAATACCTTCCAGTTCCATCCACATTGCTGCAAATGGCATGATTTCATTCTTCCTCATTCCCAGCCTCCTTTTTAAAACATGCATGTTTTAAAGCAGCAGTCCCACAGTATATGCTCCCAAGTTTTTAAAAAGCTTGACTTCCTTCATGTCATACAAATATATTTTTTTGATTTTAATTATATAAGCAACCCAGAAAACAGACATTAGGATGTGGAGCCAGATGATAAAGGAGAAACAAGGGTTTGTTTGCTGGTTTTCCTTTAAGAAAAGTAAAGCAAACCACACATAGCAAAAATTAACTTAGGGAACTTTAGTTATAAACTCTACACATACAAGTGTTTTTTTAAGTGGCTATTAAAAGTACTTTATGGTGCCATTTCTGAAACAAACAAACAATGCTTTTCTATATTACAATGTGTTAATACTAATGATGATTAAAGAGAAATAATCATATAAAATAATTACCATGACTATGTAAAGTCGCTCTGCCCAAGGGCAGATTCACGTTCCGAGAGGACCTCTTTTCCCCAAAGACTGTCAGATTTTCCAATTTCTCTATTAACAGCTTTGTCCATCTTTGTGGGAGAGATTTGGCCCAGCTTGGGGAAGCGAAGGGTATGGGGGATGGTTACACAGCTCTTTATTTTCTTGGTGAGAGATGGAACACCTTCTGCCTTGTGCATACTCTTTGTGGAGATGGGCGATTAGACCCTTTACTCCCTGGAGCCTTGGGGCAGCTGTCAGAAGCTGAGCCCACCACAGGGCCTCAGAGCTGCATTTTGATTGTGCAGATGAAGGAAATTGCCTCAGTGTCTCACAGGAGTTGGGGACAGTGAGGTGGAGGCTAGATAATATGTAGCTTTTTCCTATAGCCTTTATAATTTGGCAAATCTGTTCTCAACTTTGTTTACCTCGGTCTGATCTCCGAAATGAGGAAAATTCAACTGAATAATAAAAATTCATCCCGCAGAACCTAGAATATGTAGTCAATTATGTGATACTTAGTCAAATGAGTTTCTTGACATTTTGTAGATAATGCATTCAGATATTAAGGAAATGAAGATAGATGCTGATTTATAAATATTCTGTGTATGTATGCATACACACAGAGTTTTTAAATTATGTTGTCTCTTTCGTTATTCATCTTGTAAATATTTAAAATATATATGAAATACCAGAAGAATTTACCTAAGCACATAAATATTTTTGCCTCTATTTTTCCCAAATTATTTCTTTTATCTGTTATAACAACCAGAATGATTTTTTTTTGCATTCCAAGCCATGGAAAAATGTGTCACACAATTTAGGATTCAGAGTATTAACATCTGGTATTCTCAGCTAGCCTTTTAGCCCCTTGAAACCCCAGGATGTACTTTAATTTCTTTGTACTTCTAGCCAAATTATAGTCATAAATATGCACTTAAAATGCTTATTAATTTGGCTTCATACAGAAATGTGCCTATGTATACATTAGCAACTGTTGCCAGGTTGAATGAAACAAGATGCCACATTGGCAATCTTATGAATGGACTGTTCTCCTAAAAGCAATCCAAATCTGGATCCACAGGACCACCTGCAGACTCTTACCAGAACTAATCCAGACCATTGCTTCTGTTTCTCACTTTTCTCACTTCTTTTACTAATGTCTTACATTGGGAGAAGTTGGTTAAATAACTAGTTTGTGTTTTGACAAATTGAGACTTACAGAAGATATATTTAGCTAAGGACTCTTATAATATCACATGAGTTAAAGTTTGTCTTTAGGGAAAGTATATTTCCAACAAGGCTAGCCAAAGCAATTAATTTTAGAATTTTAGCTTCTCTCTATTGAGAAAACTAAGAAAAAATTGTGTCAAAGGACTTAATTCCATCAAATTACTCTTCTGTGGTACTTCTATAATGAGTGTGTTTGGTTGAAGAAATAAACACTTAATTGAGACAAAATACCAAAAAAAAAAAAAAAAAAGCAAAACCATGAGCTTAAATGCACTTATTACACTATTTTAGTGATTTTAGTTTGGGGAATATGACAAAATATATAGCAATTTCTAATTTGCATTCTCTGCCAGATAGCCACACCAGTGCCTGAGGATTCCTTTAACTGCCCCCAAGCTTTTAAAACACAGAGAACTCAATGAGGTCTCAGTAGTTCATTTTTGCTTTTGTTTCCCTTGCCTCCAGAGACGTGTTGAGTAAGAAGTTGCTGTGGCCAAGATCAAAGAGGCTTTTGCCTGCTTTCTCCTCAAAGATTTTGATGGCTTCCTGTCTTACATTTAGGTCTTTCATCCATTTTGAGTTTATTTTTGTGTGTGGTGTAAGAAAGTGGTTGAGGTTCATTCTTCTGCATGTTGCTGCCCAGTTTTCCCAGCACCACTTGCTAAAGACACTGTCTTTATTCCATTGGATATTCTTTCCTGCTTTGTCAAAGATTAGTTGGCCATACATTTGTGGGTCCATTTCTGGGTTATCTATTCTGTTCCATTGATCTGAATGTCTGTTCTTGTGCCAGTTCCATACTGTCTTGATGATTACAGCTTTGTAGTATAGCTTGAAGTCCGGGATTGTGATGCCTCCTGCTTTGGTTTTCTTTTTCAAGATTGCTTTGGCTATTCAGGGTCTTTTCTGGTTCCATAAAAATTTTAGGATTATTTGTTCTAGCTCTGTGAAGAATGCTGGTGTTACTTTGATAGGGACTTCACTGGATATGTAGATTGCTTGGGGTGGTATTGACATTTTAACAATATTTGTTTTTCCTATCCAGGAGCATGGAATCTTTTTCCATTTTTTTTTGGGGGGGGGTCTTCAATTTCTTTCATAAGCTTTCTATAGTTTTCAGTGTATAGATTTTTCACCTCTTTGGTTAGATTTATTCCTAGGTATTTTATGGATATTTGTGCAACTATAAATGGGATCGATTCCTTGATTTCTCTTTCTTTCACTTCATTGTTGCTGTATAGGAATGCAACCGATTTCTGTGCATTGATTTTATATCCTTCAACTTTGCTAAATTCATGAATCAGTTCTAGCAGTTTTTTGGTGGAATCATTTGGGTTTTCCATATAGAGTATCATGTCATCTGCGAAGAGTCAAAGTTTGCCCTCCTCCTGGACGATTTGGATGCCTTTTATTTCTTTATGTTGTCTGATTGCAAAGGCTAAGACTTCCAATACTATGTTGAGTAACAGTGGCAAGAGTGGACACTCCTGTCTTGTTCCTGACATTAAGGGGAAAGCTTTCAGTTTTTCCCCATTGAGGATGATATTAGTGTTGGGTCATTCATATATGACTTTTATTATCTTGAGGAATGATCTTTCTATCCCTACTTTCTTGAGGGTTTTTATCAAGAAAGGATGCTATATTTTGTCAAATGCTTCCTCTGCATCTATTGAGAGGATCATATGGTTCTTGTCCTTTCTTTTATTGATGTGATGAATCACATTAACTTTTTTGCAGATATTGAACCAGCCCTGCATCCCAGGTATAAATCCCACTTGGTCATGGTGAATAAATCTAAATAAAAAGCTTCTGCACAGCGAAGGAAACCATCGGCAAAACTAAAAGCAACCGACAGAATGGGAGAAGATATTTGCAAACAACATATCAGATAAAAGGTTAGTATCCAAAATCTATAAAGAACTTCTCAAACTCAACACCCAAAAAACAAATAATCCAGTGAAGAAATGGGCAAAAGACATGCATAGACACTTCTCCAAAGAAGATATCCAGATGGCCAACAGACACATGAAAAAATGCTCAACATAACTCATCATCAGGGAAATACCAATAAAAACCACAATGAGATACCACCTCACACCTGTCAGAATGGCTAACATTAACAACTCAGGCAACAACAGATGTCGGTGAGGATGAGGAAAAAGAGGATCTCTTTTGCACTGCTGGTGGAAATGCAAGCTGGTGCAGTCACTCTGGAAAACAGTATGAAGGTTCCTCAAAAAATTAAAAATAGAACTACCCTACAACCCAGCAATTTCACTACTAGGTATTTTTCCAAGGGATACAGGTATGACATTTCGAAGGGACATATGCATCCGAATGATTATAGTAGCACTATCAACAATAGCCAACGTATGGAAAAGAGCCCAAATGTCCATCAATTAATGAATGGATAAAGAAGATGTGGTATATATATACATATATATATGTGTGTGTGTGTGTGTATATATATATATATATATATATACACAATGGAGTATTACTTGGCAATCAAAAAGAATGAAATCTTGCCATTTGCAACTACGGGGATGGAACTGGAGGGTATTATGCTAAGCGAAATTAATCAGAGAAAGACAAACATCATATGACTTCACTCATATGAGGACTTTAAGAGACAAAAACATATGAACATAAGGGAAGAGAAACAAAAATAATATAAAAACAGGGAGAGGGACAAAACATAAGAGACTCTTAAATATGGAGAACAAACAGAGGGTTACTGGAGGGGTTGTGGGAGGGTGGATGGGCTAAATGGGTAAGGGGCATTAAGGAATCTACTCCTGAAATCATTGTTGAACTATATGCTAACTAATTTAGATGTAAATTTAGAAAAATAAAATTAAAATAAAAATAAACATTGGGGAAAGTAAAAATCACACACACACACACACACACCCCAGAGAACTCAAAGGAAAAGACTTGAAGCGGAACTCAGAGAGGAGGTGGTGGCCATACTTGCCTCTCTCCTTACAACTCTTCCTTTTCAAATACTGTCAGAATAGAAAGTGCTAAAGCTCTCCTGACTTTCCTTATGCCTTTGTCCTCACATGAACCTGTGACCACATGGTGTCAGAAAGTGGTCAACAGGTTAAATATATTTTTCCTGGGGCACATAGGTGGCTCAGTCAGTTAAGTGTCTGACTTTGGCTCAGGCTGTGATCTTATGGTTCATGAGTTTGAGCCCCACATCGGGCTCTGTGCTGACAGTTCAGAGCCTGGAGCCTGCTTTGGATTCTGTGTCTCCCTCTCTCTCTGCCCCTCCCTCACTCGCACTCTGTCTCTCTCTCTTTCCCTCAAAAATAAATAAACATTTTTAAAATCTTTAAAAAAATAAATTAAATATATTTTTCCTTAAACAGTCTTTTTTCATGAAAGGGGCACATTATTGACTCATTTACTGCTGTCTACTGTTTCAATAAGCAAAACACACTCTGTAAGTGAAATGCAATGATTATAATATTTGTTTATACTATACTTTTTCAAAAAATTAAGGTAGCTGTAGAAATTTAAACTGATGATTAAACATTTACATTTGCACATTACATCTGCTCAAATATTTGCAGGTGCATCAAAGCTCCCACTTGGGGCCCTTTATCAAGAAGGTACAGCATCATCATGCTTCCAATACAGATGGCAGGTGGGATAGATGTGGCGCTAGCTCAGTGTTCTTTCCTTCCATGGGACTCTTCCAGTTCCACTTCAATCTTCAGTCTGAAGCCAGTATCTCTAATGCCTTAAAATCCTTTATTATCCCAGTTTGGAGCACATAGTTGAAACTCTAGGTTTTGCCCAGAGATAAATCTGGAGGAAATTGGGAAGAAGGCCATGTGTCCCTAAGGCAATATCCCTCTTCTTCCACTGCCCTCTCTTCACCACTGATGATCACATGATCCCTTGGAACCTGCCACCTGCAACCCCCAACTCTTGCCCCACCTTAGGCATCCTGGGACCTGGTCTGCCCTCCTGCCCCAAGGCACTCTCACAATAATGACCAGTTAATAAATGGTAGCCGTGTGTCAGTCCCTGTGCTGGTGCATCACATAGTAGGGGCTATCTCATTTCCACAACAAACTGATGGGGCTGGCATTACTAACCGGGCATCTCAGATGAAGCAATGGGAATTCACAGAAGCTCAGTGGTTTCCAAACGATCACAGAGCTCAAGGGCGGTAATAAACCAATGTAAGCCCACGATTCCAGTTGGTAATGGAGTAATGAGACACTACCCTCCACACTTTACAATGGAGAACTAAAACCGCTAAGGGCAGGCAGTGTCATGGCAATGCAAGGGGCTCTTTTGCCATGCATTAAATTCCTCCTTGGACAATCCTAAACATATCAGAGACCCACTATATAAACCTGCCCTTTTATTTTTCTTCATTTTTGTAGGCCTGGGAGTGGAGGAGTGTGAGTCTGTCTTGGATGCATAGAAATACCGCAGACTGGCAGGATGGTGTTTGGGCAGTAGAAGGCTGCTTAGTTTAGGAATTAGACTACCCGGTTCAAAGATACTTGAGTTAGGGGTGCTGGTGGCTCAGTCGGTTAAGTGTTGAATTCTTGATTTCAGCTCAGGTCATGATCTCAAGGTTCGTGAGATGGAGGTTCATGAGATCGAGGTCCATGTCTGGCTCTGCACTGACAGTGTGGAGCTTGCTGGGGATTCTCTGTCTCTCCCCCTCTCTCTCTACCCCTCCCCAGCTTGCTTGCTCTCTCTCAAAATAACTAAATAAAAAAAGATACCAGAGACATTTAAATTAAAATGAGGTTGCTGGTGGCAAGCTGGGAGAAGGGATATTCCTCTTTCATCCTGTAGCCTTATGTCTGCTCAGAAACAAGGCAGGAAATGATTATATCCTGTTACAGTGTGTTCAGTCTAGAACCATGAACTGAGTAAATCAACAGTTCTGTAATTCGACTGTACAATGCTCATTAAGTAATTTAGTCCAGGTTCCTAAATCACTTCATCCATGGGCAAAAAGACTCACTCTCCAAGGATTTTGTAATGCTTTAAATGGAGTAACAAATATAAGGGCAACTAGTATAGTTACCAACTCAGAGCAACACTCAGCGCATGTTAGTGTTTTCCTTTCTTTCCTTTTCTCGTTCTTCCATCCCTCCCATTTGCTTTAAGGTGGATGAATGTGGGAGCATCCTAGGACAGAGGTCTTTGGTGCACCCCATTGCTTACAGGGTACAACCCCATCTAACTACCAGGCTGTCCAGAATTCCTAAGCAGTTAGAACCCCTTGTTCTCAGCTCATTCCAGTTCTGAGTAAAGTCATGAACAGGTGAACTTAGAGGGCAGAGCCTGCTCACTGGAAAGTGATTGAAGGGGCGTTCCAGCCATGACTAATTTATTTAGTATTCAAAAATCAGTAAAGATTCTTCAGTCACATCATTCTCCCAAATAAAAAGGAATAAAAATAAAGTAGAAACCTGTTTGATGCCTCAGGCATGTTCAGTGTGTTGTTCAGGTCAGTTCATTTCAATACTTAATCTGTGGCACTTCATTTAATGGAATCATTTAACACCCAAAAAGTAATTATAAAAATGAACAAATTTGGTTTCCTGGGGTTGGTATCTGACTTCGCAGAGCACTGAAGTCCCTACCGCTGGCTCAAGCTATGCTTGTCATGCAGTAAGCAATTAAACTAAATGAATCTGAAGATGGGTTATGAATGAGCTCTTACATCCCTCAGTCTTAACTTATTTATATTGTAATGGAACTTGATAATAAATAAAGGAATGATTCCAACAACATGGTCACTCACAATTAAGTAACATACCAGAATATTACCTTACAGATTATCAGAGCTCAAGGTAAAGTTACCAGAAGCTGGAACTAGAAGAAAACCAGGGGTCATCTAGTCTAGTCCATACTTGACATGTAAGAAAACTGTGGCTCAGAGAAGCTGAAGGGTTTGAATTAAGTCACACAGTCACTTAGCAGCACAGCTCGTGTTTCAAATCACTTCTCTTCCAAACAAGTACGTTTTCTATTAAATTGTATCATTACTGGTTGATGTAGCCTATGATGATATGTATTTATTTTTGAAATGTGTTAATAGAGAATTTGTCGATTAGTTATTTTAAGTATACTAAGTACAAGATATCTGTCCAGATAATACACTCTCAGCCCCTATACAGATGACATAGATATAGATATAGTACATAGATATAGTACATATATCTATGTGCATATAGATATATAGATATATATCTAGGACCAGGGAGGTTGAAGTCAGGAAAGAACAAATAGTATATTAGCCCACATCCCTCTGTACCCTGTAGCTGTGGTTACTATCTTGGTTTAAATTTGTAAACTTTTCTGGATAATAAACTCAGAGAAAAAGACCTTTGGAGGCTGAGCAGCAAATTAAACAAAGAGGAGATATATTTGGAACGGTAAGCAAAGCCTATAATGAGCACTTATTCAAACAGGAAAACTCTACAAGTCATTCCAGTTTTGTCTTCATTTACATCCCCAAAGTGATTGATCAAGAAATATGGAGGACAAGTCCATTCTATGCAAAGCACTATGGTTACAAGTTTCAGAAATAAGAAGGACAAGTCACATTTTCTATCCAGTACATAATAAAGCAAGTTGGGGAGCACAATACATGCAGATAATGAGATAAATCAAAATAAAGACCACATAGAATTTCTAAATGTTTGGAAAGAAAAAAAAAGTATTACAAATTACAAGAATTCATAATTAGATGCACTGTCAGAAAACACTATCTAGAGAAAAGTAGCAGAAATTCACATTGATTATACACATAGTAGGTTGTTTATATAAATCTACTTGATCTGAAACTCCTAAGAGACATTATTATATAAGAAATACATGAAGCATGACATTGCACTTAAATATAGGGACATGAGCAGAGCTTAGCTTAGCTCGTGCTTGGTAATTAAGAGAAACTTAATCAGTGTTTCTGTGGTAACTAGATAAACTATATGAATATATAATAGGTAGAATGAGTGTTCTCTTTCTCTTTTTTCTTCTTTCTTTTTTCTGTATATGGGCTTTATTTTTTTCTACATAACTACCAACTTTTTGCTTTTTTGTAGTGCATCTGGTATAAGATGGAAGCTGTATAGCCCAAAGTATAAATTATCTCTGTTATGCAAAGAGTTCACAATAATCCATTATCTCAATATCAAATCCACATTCTCAGAAGAAATAGTACAATTAACACAGTTTGGTCATGTGCATAATTCTGGTCCAATCAATTATGAGCAGGGCAGGAACAGAACCACATAGTACAAAATATAGCCGCCCCAGACCAACTCTTGACTGAGAAATCAATTGTCAGATAGTAGAAAACCCTATGACTCAGCTTTTCTCTGACAACTGCTCTTTGAGAAGAGCATATAACTCACAAATTATCTAAATTATCAAAGTTATATAGCTTTCAAATGTCAAGGCAAAGAGTCAAGCCTAAGTCTCAATTCCAAGTATCCTGCAGTTAACCACTAGACTATATTACCTCTTGCAACAATTTGATTAAAATGTTTTCCTTTGATATACCATTTTAAGAATTAGTTTTTCTCAAAGATCTATTGCTTACAGTTATAAATACCAATATGGTAACTCTAAACTGTGTTAAAAGTTATTAAAGATGGAGAATTCATCGTTTGGGTTTATCCTGGGAACAACTTCAGAGCTCAAGCTGCAGTAGATAACATAAGAATGCTTAAAAGAAAATCTCCAAATGTCTTCACACTATGGAAAAGGCTTAGCTATATTAACAGCATCTCACTAACTTAAATAACAGAGAGAACACTGGTAATTTAAAAAGTAAGTTTTGAGAACCACCAGCATTATTTAAATTACTACAATTATACTGTTTATTAAATCACTGCAAATGTAAGAGTAGGTATAAACTTATGATAATAGCTTTCCAAAAATCAACTTTATCATTTTTTTTTATTTTGAGATAGATAGAGAGAGAGAGAGAGAGAGAGAGAGGAAAAGAGAAGCAGGGGAAAGGGGCAGAGGGAGACAGAGAGAATCTTAAGCACATTCCGTGCTTAGTGCAGAGCCCAAAGCGGGGCTCAATCCTGTGACCCTGGGATCATGACCTGAGCCAAAACCAAGAGTTGGACATTCAACTGACTGTGCCACACAGGTTCTCCATAAAATAAATACAAATTATTACAAAAACTACTGCAGAAACATAGTTTAATTTAATAATATAATTTAGTATGACTTAACTAAAGTTAAGTCAATGCTTACTTTGTGAATATGCTTCCTACTACTGTGGCACAGACCATGTATTTACTCATAGCATCTCACATCACTAACAATGCCAACACTATCATGTGCCATGAGAAAAGCTGACTGACCCATACTCTTCTCTGTTTAAATTACTTTGGAAATCTTCCTGGTACCTGATGGCATATTGCTGTTTGGTCTTTACATGAGTAAACATCATTTACAGTTACAGTATACCCCATTTCTTTCCTCATTAGCCCAAACATATGAGTGACTCCGCACTTGGATATGAGTTAGTCATCTAGATGAATCCAAAGTTGCTTATCCTACATTTCTTAAATTAACTCCTGAAAAGAAAATTTTCAAAACATTGTTGATTTTACTTCTGACGACTCATAGAAACATTGAATTTACACATAAATATAATGTAACTAAAAAATATACAATGCGACTAAAGTCATGAAATGAATACTCGCTAAAGACATAGCCAGTCTTACTCCTATATGGTTGGCTACTGATTACATGAGCATTAGTGATTTGAGGTCAGTCTAAGACTGCTCTTTAAAAAAAAAAGCCTCTGCTGTCTCTCTCTGGGGCGTCTGGGTGGCTCACTCGGTTAAACCTCCGACTTCAGCTCAGTTCATGATCTTGAGGTTCGTGGGTTCGAGCCCTGTGTCGGGCTCTGTGTTGACAGCTCAGAGCCTGGAGCCTGCTTCAGATTCTGTGTCTCCCTCTCTCTCTCTCTCTGCCTCTCTCTCTCTCTCTCTCTCAAAAATGAATAAACCTTTAAAAAAAAGAAATTCTCTACTCTCACTGGTGTTACAGGGAATAAAATTCTCAAATCAGTTTCACTGTTCAAGGATTAAGTTATTCACTTCTAAAAATGTAGCTGAAGAGTCACTCAATCACTTCAAAGCTCCCAAGACTGCCATTCAGGAGAATGGCCAGCTCACTTTGCAAATAATTTCTATCATACAGGGAAGGGAACACTCTTTGGAAAGCCACACTCTCAGTGCGCAACCTATCCTACCATCTCAGTGCTTAGGAAAATCGAAAAACAGACTCTTCTCGCTCTTTTCCTTTCTCTCTCTCTCTCTCTCTCTCTCTCTCTCACACACACACACACACACACACACACACACGCACACACACGCATATGCACATGCACACACACACGCACATGTGCACACAAATAATGTGTACTTTACAAGCAAGGACACTATCATTTTATTGTGAAAGGAAAACTACATTAGTAATTGAAGCATAATGTGGAGACTAATTTCACCCATATCAACTACTAGGACTCTGATAAATTGAATACTAGTTAGTTAAGACTGGAGGCATCACTTTAGATGAATCATAGTAGGACAGCAGGTATGGGTAAGATAACAATGCTACTAGTTCATTCTCCTCCATTTCCTGTTTAACTAAACATCATTTTACATGCAGTTACTCAAGCCAGAAAGCCATCCTTTACTTCTCTTTATTTTTTTCCCTACCAGATGCAACATATTATCATTTTTTAAGCATTCCTGTCCCACAACCCAGGTTCATGTGGATTCTTAGCAGTAAATTCCTAATGGTAGCTCGATCACCAACACCCCACTGCACCCACAATCCATTCTCCAAATTGCACCCAGAAAATTATTTCTAAATTCATCATATTCCTGCTCCCAGACCTTTAATATTACAAGTATTACATAGGATAAAGTGTGTATTAGTATGAATACATAGGATAAAGTATTAATAGACCTTGCACAGCACTCTATAAACTGGCACCTGGATATCTCTTTAGTTTCCCTTCTTGCTACTTTTATCTCCCATTCTAACGCTTCTTTCAGGTACATTGCTTCATATCTAAAACTTCACAGTCATCATTCCTCTGCCTGGGACACTCTCTCCAGCCTCTGCCTCTCCCCCAGTTGCATTTCCAAATTTTATCTAGTGTAGAATAATGTGGTTGAGTAGTACAGCACCAGGCTCTAGAGTGACTCTGGTCTGGAACCAAGTCTGTCTGGTCACTAACTCCATGTCCTGGAGCATATTTTCACCCTGCATATATTTTCATTAATATAGATAATAATATCACCTACTCTAGAGGGTTGTTTTACGTATTTGGCATGGAGCCAGACTCATACTAAGAAAGCAGTAATGGCTAGCTGAACACCAATCAAGGCGACGACAGTTCAGGCATTTCCTACTCCTCATTCATGATTTACATGTCATTTACTTGTAAACCATTCTTGACACATTTGCCTGATTCCAAGTGTGACTTTGTTAACTGTACTATAAATTCTTTTAATGCCATATATTTTGTCTATCATAGCATTTATTAACCGTATTTCAATGACTAGTTGACTTGTATGTCTCTCCCAACAAACAGTACATCATCAATCAGTCTGTTTCACTGGCTAAAAGTGCCTGGTATAGCACTCCTTTACAAAGTATTTGTTTTTTATTTGAATTAAGATCAAGCAGCATTCATCACAAACTTGGTCTGCTTTTGATTTATACCAATGGTCTGCATATAGCCTATTCAACTTTGATTTGTTCCATTTCATAGATTATCCTTCTCATTTGAGCCTGAGACTCTCACAGTTGAGATTTCATTCAAAAATAGGCACTAGCAAAAGGTTTAGTGACCTCAATTCTACTATTTAGAAAATAACCCACATAAAAGAGGGGTGCCTGGGTGGCTCAGTCAGTTAAGCGTCCAACTTCAGCTCAGGTCTCACGGCTTGTGGGTTCAAGCCCCACATCAGGCTCTGTGCTGACAGCTCAGAGCCTGGAGCCTGCTTCAGATTCTGCGTCTCCCTCTCTGCCCCCTCCTCCACTTGTGCTCTGCCTCTATCCATCTCTCAAAAATGAATAACTGTTAAATTTTTTTTTAAATCACCAAATATAAGAAATGCAAGTAATAGTGGTTATGTTTCAATCCTATCATGTTCCAGATTCCAGACTCGGAATAGAAACATTTTTCCTGATAGCAAAAAGATTTTAAACTTAGATTTTTTACTTGTTTGTTTCTTTGTGAAGACTATTTCTTTCTAGAGCCTTCATCTTCTATTTATATGACTTCTAGACATTAGTCAGCTATCTAACTATTGTGGTTATTTTCTTACATTTCTTATCTTTCTATGTAAATAACAAACTTTGGAGAACACGGTGTGCCTTATTTTTGTTTGCTTCCTCCATAGACATAGAACAAAAAGCAATTCACTATTAAAAGTAACCAATAAATATGAAATGACTGGTGCCTACTGTCATTTTTAACAGACTTCCTATATTTTAATTTTTAAAAGATATGCTACTATCTCAACATTGTGTCAATTGAAACTGGTTAGTTACTCTCACTTTTCATTGAGTTGGCAAGAGAAATGGAGTGTGAGGATAAGGAAGAACCTGTTTCGGGTTCTTATTCCACTTACATCCTCTTCAGGCTTGGCAAATCTCCTATCTAAACACACTATGGCATTTTAAGTCAGGGTTTCCCACAGGAAGCATTATGCCTTCAAGAGAGGAAAGAAAAAATCGTCATGGCATGCCAAGCAGGATGTCACTTACACTCGATTGGCCACATCGTCAAGGTTCATTTCCATTAAGCTTTGTGTCAGTTCAGAAACTTTACACATGAGGCTGTGTGTAGCAGTCTACCACTGCTGACTGCCCTGGGGCTAGCCCACAGTCCCAATCTTGTCATTGGTTTTCCAGAATGCCTCTGTGAGAATTAGTTGCATATGCTGGCCAGACTTACCATTTGAGACAGGACTGCGGTTTGGTTGTATTTTTATAAATCACTCTCCTACTAAACATTTACCATCTTTGACATATTTAGATAGGAAAAGATGAGAACAAGAAGAGAGTGAAAATAGTCACAGATAATGGTAGATAGATAGTGGATAGATAGATGGATATAGATGGAATGGATGGATGACTTCTGACATTAATAATAGAAAACCAATGTGAGAAGGGTATTGCTTTCAATTTCTGTCCAATGCTCCTAAAATGTGTTATGAAATGTGCATAAAAAAGATATTCAGACTCTGTTTTTCAGTAGTGACCCTATCCAACTACCTGCAGCAACTTAAAACAGTAGGGAAAAAAAATGCTTTTAGCCCAGATTAACACTCAATAGTAGGGGGTAAATGAGGATGTGGATATAAACTGAGGGAGCACGGCTATGCCCTTTAATTTTTTGTTGGTGTAAACCCAAGAAGCTATATTGATTAATAGTATAAGAAAACTAGTTACTATTTATTAAAAATATTTTATTTAAAAATAAATATTTTTAATTATTTAAAAATATTTTATTTTATACTTACAAATTATTTTCTTTATTATTCCAAACTGCTTTAATCTATTGCTACATGAAGTCCTCTAAGTCATTAAATTACTTTTGTAAAACAGGATATTTTCACTGTAATATTTTATCTTCGAATCTTACTTTCTCATCTATATGTTTCAAACCACTTCATTCATTAGAGACCAGTATTAAAATGGCTTGTGATTTACATGCCATATGGGAGTATTAAAAATTTCCCCTCATAGAAACTATCTTATGCATACTAGTTTGTACAGTGACTAGATTTATGCCATTTGTGATTGATTCATTATCATAAAGACTGCTACCAATAAGTTTCATGTTATTATGAACCATAAACTTCATAAAGGGCAATACACTGATTCAATATGGGTCAACAGCATCATGTTGTGAATTTGTGACAGTTAAGAGGAGAAATGATGACATAGCACAAACAAGTTTTGATAGAGACTGAAAGAGAACAAGGAGGTTATGCATATATTTGCATATCTTTACTAACTTTCATTTTCGTTCTTCTACCCTCTGCGATTTTATGTAGGTTGTACTTGTAAACCACAATTTTGTCAGTACTTTGTACAATATCAAGACAGATTTATAACAACAACAACAAAGCAACAAATGATGCCCAAAGCTAAAAGCAAACACTTTGGGAAGAGGGTAAGTGCATGTATTGTGCATATAAAACATAGAAGAGATTAGAGATCTATTTGCATTATGATATGTAGGCGTACTTTACTATGTATGACTTTATAAAGTGGATAAAAAGCCAGAGGAATATAATGAGCTGGGTGGTGACTCTGCTGTATTCTGCTCAGAATACCAACAGCCCTCCTTTACTATGGAAAATTCAACATAGATGAGGTCCATGCCACACCTCCCATCATAAAAAACTAAAGAGGGTGCAGATAGCTCTTTCCCAAACTTCCAGACAACTAATCTGGAGTCTGACTATACCCAGCCAATTTAACATTCCCACCAATTCTTTGAATCTTGGGGTAGTCATGGAAAGGCATTGGGTTTGTGAGAAATTATTCATAGAGA
Organism: Panthera uncia; assembly: GCF_023721935.1. NCBI lineage: Eukaryota > Metazoa > Chordata > Mammalia > Carnivora > Felidae > Panthera > Panthera uncia. The sequence goes on from NW_026057580.1 coordinate 18,189,785, forward strand.
CTATTGGCAGTAAGTACAAGGTAGCATAACCTTGGTTTTGTCTTCCTTTCTCTTAGCTCCTGCCAGTTGTCTGTGACATGTTCTCCAGCTGCTCAATCAATGCTGGGAGCTATTTTATGTTGATCCAATAAATTACATTTCTGCTGAAATTCCATAGACATGATACTCCTTCTTTGTAAGTATGCACTTAACAGATACCTAATTTTTAAATTTTTTTTAAGGTTTATTTATTTTTGAGACAGAGAGAGACAGAGTATGAACCGGGGAGGGTCAGAGAGAGAGGGAGACACAGAATCTGAAACAGGCTCCAGGCTCTGAGCCATCAGCACAGATGCCTGACGCGGGGCTTGAACTCATGAACCGCGAGATCATGACCTGAGCTGAAGTCGGACGCTTAACCAACTGGGCCACCCAGGCGCCCCTGGATACCTAATTTTTAAAAATTCTTTTTTTTCTCTATAGTTCTAATAAAATTCATTCAGGTAGAATTTAATTTTACCCTCTAGGAAATGTTTCAGAAAAGTATCAATGGCAAAAAAAAAAAAAAAGAAGAAGAAGAAAAAAGAAAAGAAAAAGAAGTATCAGTGGCTTTCCCTGTGTTGCATTTTTCACTGCCCATTTTTTCCCTACTGCTTATTCAGAGCAAGAAATATGTTTTTTTTCCTATAACTCCAGTAAGATATTCTATCATACTTTACAAAAGCTCAAGGCCAGTCTTTAGTGTAACAATTTATGTGATTGTCTAATGACATGATTTTAGCGGTGCTCCAGCTTGCCATAAATGCCAACAGCTCACATCTATTTCTTTGAATCAAGTTATCACGTTTAAAAAAACAAACAAACAAAAAACATTCAAAACTGCAAATCTTCATAGGAAAAACTATATCTGAATGAGTACTATAAGTTCATGTTATCCTGATCCAATTAACTAGAAAAAAAAGGAATCATTTTAAAAATCAATAGAAAATAACTAGAAATAAAAAAAGAAACTGAAATTTGGGTCACGAGAATATTCAGCGATTTAGCGGTGTTTTTCATAACTCAATTCATTTTCATGGATGGCTAGAAGAAAAGGAAGATTTATCTAAGTTTTGCTACATTATGAGGAAAGTCACTAGAGGGAGTGATGAGCTCTTAGTAGTAGTGTGTAAAAGCACCAGAGAATAGTTAGAATAATGGGGATGTAAGGCACTAGTACAGTATCTTGTAAAGAATGTTGCAGGTGTGATAACGTAGTTCATATGTACAGACTTGCACACCCTAGTCAATTTTTTTTCAAAGAGTCTTTGGTAGGAATATGCAACTCTATCTTCAGGGATGCTCTTGGGCTACTCTATTAAGCTGTAGGGCCTGGTTGTTAACATAACTTTACACTGTTGAGAGCGAGATTAGAAATTATTATGACATTCTGATGGTCTTATCTATTATATAGGCCTACATGGAAAGAAACTTGCATTCCTTATCATAAAATGCATCATCTTTATCTTTCCCTAATGTGATAGGTAGCATTTATTATTTTTTAAGTTTCTTTGACACACATGGCACAAATGATAGACAAAGAGGAAGACATAAGCGATATATACTTGGTGCCAAGGGGTACGATTCCACTTAGATAGCATTTAGTACAAGTCCTATGTGCCATTAAGATACACACACACACACACACACACACACACACACAATCAAAGTAACATAATTATATGAGATTGTTTGTGATATATCAGCCTCCCTATACTCACTGTGGAAAGTAGGACCTATATTTACCCTGGGAAGCTGTGAGGCTGCTGCTGCTCTAAGTAGGGAGGATAGTTTCCACTGAAGGCTACGAAATTGATAAAAAAAATTCACACTGCAAAATATTTTTTTCCCAATTATATTGACTTGTCACTCAAGTCCAAAACACACTGTTTATCTTGGGATTTTGAAGGGTGATAATTTGAGGGTTGCTTAAAACATGAAACACGAAATACAAGGTATTATCATTATTTTCTAATGTTCAGTGAAAACATAATTCTAGTATATGCTCCTCTGGGAGAGAAAAACCTATGTGTGATTGTGTGTAGTTGGAAAAGTAAAAATAAAGAAAACAAACAAAACATTAGTTCAGTTTCAGCATATGTTGACATTAACAAAACTATTTTTGTTCTATTATTGAAATATTTAATAGTCTCATGAAAAAAGCCTTTGTATTTTAATTGCGCTAACAATTTTATGAAACCTTTGGTCTGCCAGATTTTCTAACACCTTATTGTCTAGCTGAAGTGGGGTCCACACGGTGTGCTGGTTCAGTGAACCTACTGCTGGTGTTGCACATTTGTGCTTCTATAAATATGATGCTAAGTCCCTGTGTTAATATGAACAGTGTCCTTGATCAACAGGGAACTTACCTTATTTCACCCATTCCCTATTTTCACCATCTCAGACTACTTAGATTGCCTTAAAATCCTTTAGGCAGTTTCTCATCACCTGGTCTGTTACCTTCACAGCACCTATCACAATCTGTAACTCTGATGCCTCCTTTTTTCTTGCTTAATGTTTGTCATTATCACAGAAATGTAAACTTCTGGAGGAAAAAGTTTCCTCTGTTTTGTTTAGTGCTATAATGTCAGCATTTGACACATAGTGAGTGCTCAATAAATATTTGCAGAAATTAATACTGTCATCCCATTTTCCTGTGCTCTACATAGGGTGAGGCACTGAGTTACTTTTTTTGCAAGCTCAAATCCAACCAGGTTTTGAGTCTGTTCAGTGATTATACTGCTAATGTTTTTCACAATGCTGATTTGTCTGAAATTAGTCTTCTGGTCATAAGCTCCATATCCAAGAGGCATGTGGTTAGTAAGCTTCCACTGACCCACAGTTTCCCCTCTGTCCACAGTCCTACCCTCATCTGGTAGTCTGTATGCTTTCTGTCTTATAGTTTCTCAGATTCTCTTTTGGAACTAAAGCCTGGCTCTATGCCACAGCTCACTTTCTGGGGGCTTGAAATTATAGCTAGCCTTCAGAATCCCATTTCTTTACAGTCGGGTTGCTGTCTTCATTCAGAAAGAGAATTATGAAAATCAAATTTCTCTGTCTTCCTGGACTTCCATCCACAAAGAAATTTAAGTAGGTATTTTTATAGTTTCATATAAGAAATACTTTCTGGACTGTAAGATGGTTTGAATAGTAAAACAGATTATTAGGCAGAGAAAAAGAAGCTATCTTTGGTGATCATTAAGTATCACAGCTCCTTTCCATTTTGAACAGTTTTAAGTATGCACTTCCCAGCTTGTTAGGGGTGAAATCAAGTCATCCTATTAGCTTACCCATGAATCTGTATGTCAAGTCCCAAAATGATCTAGGCTCGGTGCCTCCAGAATAATGGTGAGAAGTACTCATTTGGTTGATATTTTAGACACAGATACACTAGGCTCACAAGCAAAACTATGTTTTTTTTAATTTTTTTTTAAATATGGAAATTTTTCTAATATTGGTTAGAAGATCTTCCCCTCACTCATATCTTCCCAATGAAAATCCCATCAGATGTGATTTTCTTTATAAGACAATTATATTTATTGGTAACAGAAGATAGAAGTCTTCTTTATCCATTACACTGTTTCTTATATCCCAAGACTTATTACTACCTGTACTCAGAAGCTCTGCTCCTAGCTATGCAATTACTAATTGGATGATTCTGAGCATTAATATCAAGTCTCTGTCTTCATAAGTTCATCTAAGTTTCCCTCTTGGTTGGGTGGCAGAAGTGTCCAAGGAAGGCAAAGCAGTGGTTTACTTGTAGCCACTCCCTGCTTCCCTCAATAAGGCAGGTCTTAATAATCATGGCCCTTTTCCCGCTGAGCCTCAGAAATCTTTTGAGTATAGACATCAAGGTAGATGTTCTCAGTCAAATGGAATTCTATTATAGTTGTACAGCATAATCCATTCCTGAAAGATTGTGGTTCACCCTGGGCCCTTTGTCACCTAGACCTCCTTTTTAGGGAATGAGGCCAACAGGAAATAAAGGTACCAGTTGATATATTTCTGTGTTTTACTCTACTTATATTAAGGTAAAAAGCCAAAGCACAAAAGAAAGGATTGATTTATTTGAAGCACTATATACTGTTTAACTACTCAACCTAATTGCTATATAAATTCCTCCTAGGGTGTTTTCATTACAAGGAAATGGCTGAGATCTGTGAAGTGCAGCATAGGAATCATTTATTTTCTAGCAAGAGTGGGCAAAAATACATAAAGGATGTATCGGTGGAATTGAATCTTCTGAAACAAGGATTACTAAGATTGACAAATACCTTCTAAAACAGATTCTTCCATGTGTATTAAAGTTTAGTTGCAAGACTCTATTTACCAGAGTTGAGTAAACACAGAGCTAAATGATACTAGTGAACACTCACTGAGAAACAAAATGTACCAGGGCATCTGGGTGGCTCAGTCTGTTAAGCGATTGACTTTGGCTCACATCATGATCTCACAGTTCATGAGTTGGAGCCCCACATTGGATCCTCTCCCCTTCTCTCTGTCCCTCCCCTGCTCTCTTTCTGTCTCTCAAAAATAAGTAAACAGTTAAAAAAGAAACAGAATGTGCTGACTGTGAAAAATATATGTGACTGTTGAATTCGCCTAATGTACACCTCTTAATTCCATATTATGTTGTAGATATCATGCTAGATACTAGCAATGGTATTATGTAATAGTAACATGACTATGCATAATATATTTACATAAAAACAGTTAAGACAATGAGAATCTGAATTTATGTGCATATGTATAAACATACACAGATACAGACAAACTAAAGGTCCAGGATTTTACAAATGAAGAGACTTACAGAGTCCTGTCCTTCTTATGATACTAAAGAACCTAAAATGATCTGGTCTATGGTCACACATTTCACTTTTGGCAGCCCAGGGCAATCTCCCACACTGCAAGCTTTCTGTTTCTAAATTTCTGTATCAAAATTTCTCTAATTTAGATTTAATTTTAAAAACAACTTTGCGACTCCACTATTTGCTTGGCACTGTACAAAGTGTTTTCAAATATTACAACCTGAATTTGTGTGTGTGTATACACACAAATGTGTGTGTATAATATACATACACACATAGATGTACAAATATACTTTATATATAATAATGTGTATAAATTGTTTCTGATTTACAGATAAAGAAATGCAGTATTTATTATTTTTTAAATTAAACTAGAATAGTTCTCTGAATGCCTAAAAGTGTCAGATTCTGTGCTTGCTATCAGGGATACAACGATGAACATAATGTCTGCCAACAAAGAGCAAATGTTATAGAAGAGATACATAAAAGTAAAACTTAAAGATAGGGAAGTGTCAACTCAATTTGGCCTAGAGGTTTGGCGAAGTCAGGAAGAGAACAATTACTGAGCTGAGTCATATAAAATAATCCAACTTCAGAGTGATTGAGATGGATGTATACGTAAAATGACTTGAGTGACTAGATAGATGGTGGTACCATTAATAATACAAAGAATACAGGAGATGGGGCACCTGGATGGCTCAGTCCGTTAAGCATCTGACTCTTGATTTCGCCTCAAGTCATGATCTCCTGGTTCATGGGATCAGTCCCCACATTGGGCTCTGCTGCTGTCAACACAGAGCCTGCTTGGGATTCTCTTTCCCTCTCTCTCTCTCTGTCCCACCCCTGCTCATGTTCTCTCTCTCTCTCTCTCTCTGTCTCTCTCTGTCTCTCTCTCTCTGTCTCTGTCTCTCTCTGTCTCTCTCTGTCTTTCTCTCTCTCTCTCTCTCTCTCTCTATATATATATATATATATAAACATAAAAAATACAAATAACACAGAAGGCAGAGAGATTTGGGACTGATAAAATAGGGCTAGGGAAATGATTTGAGAAAATCATGGGTTAATTTGTGGATATATTGGGTTTGAGGTGCTTATGAAACATCAAATTGGATATATGCAGCAGACAGTTGGATAAATAAGACTGATTTTAAAGAATAGATCTGAATTGGAGATAGAATACCAGAAATTAAATTATGTGAAGGAATCTTATCATAGACATATATTTAGAAAGAGACAAAATTAAATTTCAATCAAGGTATTTGGTCTAAAAGTCCAGGATATTTCCAAAGAAAAGCTATTTAATATTACCTGCTATTCATTACTTACTATCCCATTCTAAGTAAGAATTTGAAATAATCAGAAATCCTATTTTAAAATAGGTATATGTATATGGGTATGCAGGTTGTGAGGTGTGTATGTGTCTATGTGTGTAAGTGTACTTATTTCTAATTGTCTTCTTCCAAGGGAATTCCTTGTTCAATACTAAAGAAGACTCCATTGCATGAAGGCTTACTTGAGGGTGCTTAAGGAGAAATTTTGTTCCATTTTAGAGAGAAGAAGAGAGCAAGAAGTCCATACAAGAGAGTTTCTGAATCAGTGGACTGAATTTTAGCATAAGTCTCAACTGTCAAATTTTATCGAAAATTTTTCAACAAGATTATTCCTGAACACCTTGCAGTAATAGGAGAAACATTCTTTCCACTTTATCCTTTCAGAGTTCTTACCAATATCTATTTGTTCATTCATTCATTTATTTTTTTATTTATTTGACATGCTTTTATTGAATATCTGTTGTATATCAGGCTCCATGCTAGGTGCTAGAAATAAAGTACTGCACAAGTCAGACATGCTTCCTGCCTTTATAACTTTCAGCCTTTTGAGGGGACATTATATACATATATAATGTATATATGTATGTAATGTATAATAGGTATATCATATACATATATGTAATTGTATTATTTATCAGTGTATAAGTTATCCCCAAATACAGTGACTGAAAACAAATAAATATGTATTATCTCATTTTATTTATGTATTAGTTTTATTTTTTTGTAGAATAAATAACTTTCTTTTTTTCTTTCTTTTATTTAAGGAACTAAATACTTAAATACATATGATTAAGCCAATGGTAAGCTGGTATGTTCTCACTCCCTGGAAATGCCTGTTAAAATAATTCTGTTTCCCAGAGAAAGCATAACAGTGCTGACTTGTGGAAGATATACTTTATAACTATATAGATTTGCTGTCAGCAAATGAAGAAACAAAAGAAAACAAAAATCTACTGGAATGGAGCACATTCTCAATACACAAGATAATATTGATTCTGTAAAACAAAATCAGGCTAATACAAGGATGGAAGCTAAGATGAGGAAAGACTATCCAGAAATTTTTTAATGTTTTACTTAACAATTGATATTGATTTGGCTATTGGATTCATCTGGAATTTGTTTTATTATGAAATGTATGGTATGAGGAGAGAATATAACTTGACTTTTGTATTGCACATAAAGATGCATTGTTCATATCCCACTTTGAGGAAGGACGTATTATCCCCAACTACTGGGGCAGACACCCTCCAGCTGTCAACCCTTTCAGGGTTTCCTCAGCTGCAGAGCGATGCCCTGTCCAAGGACACAGTCTTGTTTTATTTGTGAAGGGGGTAGGCAAATGTGGAACATGGTTAGAGTCTGGCTACTTTGGCCAACCCGACGCCAATTCTATAAAAGATCTTCATAAGAAATGCTCCAAACCTTCCCATGGAATTCGCCCAGGATTTATTGGACTTGCATAGAAAGTTGACTTCTCCTATTGCACAAATCCTGGTTTCTACTCCCCCCACTTTTTCCCCACTATTGGAAATAGTTGCTATTTTTTCCACTGAGATACTATCATCTAATATTTATTGCTCACAAAATTTCCATCTCAGCATCTGCTTCCAGAGAACCACACAATAATATTTGGTGCCAGGAATGTTCAAAAAAAATAAAGTGATATGATGTAATTTTTGCAGCTAAATAACTCACCACCCATCTGACAATGAAGTTACCATTACTGGTGATAGAACGTAGGAAGTCCCTGGATCAAGGTGGTAGTCCAACTGTTAAAATTCTCACTGGTGATGAGTTGGGATGGTATATCAGTGAAGGGAATGCTCAAACTGTTTTAAACACTGAAACATGTCAATATGTATGTGTGGGATGGGAACACTATGACTAAACACCACTTATACCTTAGAAAAACATAGTTCAAAGTTGTGGATGATAAGCAAGTAATTGAAGAACAAATATCGAAAGTCAGTGGGCTTTTCTGGTAGCTTACAAAGAGACCCTTGTAGCAGGAGGATAGAAAAAAAATGAGAATAAAGACCATGACTTAATAGAATGGTTTGGCTTTCTAAGGTTAAATGCCCTCAAAAGTAGTTCTGTTACATCAGAGTTCATGGCCCTGCGTGAAATACAACTGGTACTTGGACACTTTGGATAGGCACATCTGGGTGTATGTCTCTGAAAATTTTGTGTACTCAGAATCCCTTTGAATCCTCTTAACCTGAAGAAGTTATCCACTCTTTGATGTTAAGAAGTAATCCTCCCCACCCCTTGCTGAAAGAAAATCCAGAGGTCTCTCTGCCACAAAAATAACACATGCCTGCTCGCTTAGATCTACTCCATTTCCCCTTTTGGTCATTAAGCCTATAACGTGACCTAGCCAAGACATTCTGGGACTGATAGGAGAACAAGGATTCTACTTTAAAGGAGCAGCAAGACCTTGTCATCATGAGCCAATGGGACCCAGAGGAGTAAAGGAGGAGTAGATTTCCAGAGTGCTTGATCAAAAACTCTAGTACATAAAATTATATATATATATATATATATATATATAGAGAGAGAGAGAGAGAGAGAGAGTAAAAGTGTTTTGGAAGCACATTTCAGAGATAAAAGATTTAACATCCTGGCAAAGACTCTAATTAATGTTGCTAACTCACTATTAGGATGGCTCCAACAAGCATGAAAGAAAACCAATGGTTCATGCTATGCGAAGCTGAAATGCCAGAGTATCAAACTCTACCAACCAGTAGCATCAATTGCAACCTCTGTGCCATATGTGTTTTTTTACTGAGTAGATTAATATAGCTTCAGATTCCTTGTATGCTATCAGGTTGTTGATTTAATCAATGAGTACTTTCCTATTCCATTCAAAAAGGAGAAATTAGATATGTTTGCATTCACATGAAAAGAGAAATAATATACATATACTATTTTTCCCCAAAAGCTACATTAGTTATAGATCTCTGTCATAATTAGTCTAAAGAAATCTTGTCTGTCTTTATGCTTTCCATAAACAACATATTGATCCATCACATTGATCATATACTTATTAAGCTGGGTGAACAAAAGTTGCTATCAGTTAGAGAGACATGTGTGCTTCAGAAAGTAGAGATAAAGCCTATGAACTACTCAGGGACTTGAAATATCAGTAAAATTTTTAAGAGTCCAGTGGTTACAGCCTTTATAAAGTTAAAGACCAATGGTTGAACTTTTCACATCCTACCATGATGAAGGAAACATAGACAATGTTAGACTGTCAGCTCCCAGGGGGACCTAGAACAAAAATGGGCACCCTACCAAGTTCAGGTTTAGGGCTAGCAATGATGTCATTGGGCCATATGATCCACAAGATCCTATGGTACCAAACCCCAGAAGATCCTATGGTATTAGTTATGTGAAAATATTCAAAGAAAGAATCACAATGCAGGTTTCTGAGATTCTGAAGAAAGTCTTTGTCATCTGCAGTGGATATTAAGACACAATTTTAAAAACAGCATCTAGCATGCTATTGGACTCTGGTAGAGATAAAGCATCTGACCAGGAGACACCAACTGAATATCCATCTGAAATATCCTATCTTGAGCTGAGTTCTCTCAGTATTCCCAAGTCATAAAACTAGGCAGAGCAACCATCAACTAAATAAAGTAGTATACCAGATCAAATATTAGCATGTGTTATGGGCTGAACTGTGTTCTCCAAAAATTCATATGTTGAAGTCCTAATCCTCAGTATCTCAGAATGTGACTATATATGGAGATAAGACCTTTAAAGAGGTAATTAAGGTGAAATGAGGTTTTATGAGTGGGACATAATTCAATATGACCCATGCCCTCCTAAGAAGAGAAGATTAGGACCCAGACACACACCGAAAGGGAAGACATGCAAAAACAGAAAAGGATGGTCATCTATAAGTCAAGCCAAAGAAAGAGATTCTCAAAAGCAACCAACCCTGCTGACATAACTATGAAAAAATTAACTTCTCTTGTGTAAGTCACCGAGTCTGCTGCATTCTGCACAGCAGCCCTAGCAAACTAATAGAGCATGAACAGAAGGCATAGGTAAACTGCTTGAGCATAGAGTCCAGACCCATGTGTCTCTCACTACTTTTAAACACTATAATGTCCTCCCTCATATCTGTGTCCATATGGCAAACCCTACACAACAGTTAATAGAGGGGGGGAAGCTGGACATATTTTGTTGTTCAAAAGAAGACTTTCACCTCCCTCCTATTAGATACCTCATTGTCATTCGTGTAATTTGTGTCTCTTTGACAGTCATGTAAAATGTCTGACTCATACTTAGCTACAGGGAAGCAATAGAATATAGATAAGGATATACTCTTTGTGAATCAGATAGACCCAGGAATAGCTTCATGTCTAGACCCTGTCACTTACCACTCTGACTTTCAATTTCTTCATTTGTAGAACTGAGTTAGTTAATAAGAATAATTGCACTCTCAAATGTTCATAAGCATGAAATGAGATAGTGCATATAAATTGTTTCTCATAGTACTTGACACTATGACTTGGCAATTAATGATCATATTATTACTTTATAAATATATATAAATGATAATATTATCACTGTGTATGTCACACACACACACACACACACACACACACACACACACACATTTTCCCTGCTGTAAAATCCAGTAAAGAGCTTTACATTTTGTGACATAAATTTTATCTGGTGAAATAACAAAATTAGGCCCATTATTCTAGCCTGTCAAGATCTTTTTGACTTTATATTCTGTCATCTAACAAGCTCACAATTTCTTCCAACTTCATGTCAAACCCAAATTTGATAAATATGTCATCTTGATTCTTGAGAGAATAAATGATTATTTAGTAAGTAGGCCTATATGGCCATTTCTTTTTCTACCTATTGCATTTTCCAAATATAAATTGTTCAGTTTTATTAGCAAAAAATCACTATTAAGTTCCATAAAATATTTCCAGATTGATGTTATTTCCCCTATCATTTCTTTACTTTTCTTATTCTTAGACATTCAGAGATTTCTGTATTCCTATAGACCAAGTTCCAATTTTAGATGGAGGAACATTTTAGTGAACTGTGAACATTGTCTGCAGCCATGAGATAGACCAATGTTTGTCATTTTTCTATCCAACCTTACCTTTTAGTCTACCTTTTAAATGCCAGGTGGCAGGAATAGTCTATGAAAAGAGAAGGTAATGAAATTAACATTTTTTTCTTATGCTTAAACTACCCAGGGAACTTTCCTGGTAACCATAGTTCTATGACCAAATCATTACAGAAAAATAAATAGTGACATGGGTCAAAAGAATGTCAAGCAGCTTGAAAGCTAGCTAAACAGCCCCTTACATCTCAAGGATTTCTGCGCACTTGGTCCCAGGCCTGTCAATCTGTAAAATTACTTATGCTTCAGTCTATGAGGTCAGAGTTAGGATTTCTCACACTATAATGCCAAATAGCCCAGAAAAGCCTGTAGCATTTGCATCACAAAATGTCTCTGAAAAGACCTGATGATTCATGTACAGACAAGAGGAAATAAATGGGACTTGCAATGATTAAATATTGAGATAGTTTTGAACCACTACCTATAATATACTAAAGTTTTTGTTCTCTTTTGTTTTGTTTCCTTTAAAGAAAGGCAGACTGCCGTGTGCAGCGCCTCATTTGGATGTGTCTGAAGTCTTGGAAACTTGACTACTTTACATTTTCCTGCAAATGGACCTTGAGAGCTTGTTTGGAGCTTCTAGCAGGGGAGCGCAGCTACTTGTATACCCTTGACCAAAGAGTAGTCGTCCTCTACCGGGGAAGGTCGTCCTCTTCCACTGAGCACGCAACTTCGGGAGGGACGCACATGGAGCGGTGAGGGAGAAAGGGGACACCCACCTGGCCAGCCAGATCAGCGGAATCAACCCTGGCGATCAGTGGGTGAAGGTGTCGCAGCCAGATCGGCCCTCACATCCAGTAAAGTTTATTTTTCTAATATATATATATATAATATATTATATATATATATAATATATTATATATATAAAGTCTTATTGATTGATTTTCAGAGAGAGAGACAGATAGTGTGAACGGAGGAGGGATAAAGAGAGAGACACAGAATCTGAAGCAGGCTCCAAGCTCTGATTCCAACAGCACAGAGCCCCATGTGGGGGCTCAAAACCAGGAGCCCCAAGATGATGACCTAGACTGAAGTTGGTCATTCAACCGACTGAGCCACCCCGTTGCCCCATAAAATTTATTTTTAAGCCTGAAAAGTCTTAGGGGTGCAAGCAGGCAAGCAATGGTCATATTAATAGTGTCTAAATATTTAATGGACCTACATCTTACCTTGCTTCTGCCTTTTATGAAGCATTTAGGTCACAGTTAAATTTGTTAGAAGCAGCAAAGGAGCTTGTCAATTATAGCACAGAAACCAAGGTAGAAATTTTTTCTGTTTCTGTGGATCTTATGGTACCAATATCAGGTTTTCCTCTAGAGTTTATGTAGGTTCAGAAAGGTTATAATTTTGTTTCCTTTTAACTGAAATTGGGCCTACCACTTAAAAAAATAATTGCACTAAAGATTTTAAATATTTACTTATGAATCAGATTAAATGGCTTCTGTATATTTCAGTCTGGTTTATAAATTCATGTATTTCACTTAATTGTTGCCTGTTTATTAATCATATTTTTTTAAACATAAATCAGCTTAGAAAAAAAAATTTCTTGGCAGGAAACTAGAATGATTCAGAAAATCAAGGGATGATACCAGAAATTAACTGGTGAAGAAGGACATCCAGTTCTGTCCAAGTAATAAGGATTGGATGCAATCCCCTACCAGAAAGCAAACAACAAAATCATACCAGATGAATATAGAAAATAATAGTTTTCAAGGCAATGGATATTGGGCATCTTTTGAGAAATAGAAAGCACATGAGGTAAGACCACTGGTTGCCCCAGATAATCAACATGCTGGGATTGGGATTCTAGGTTTCAGTACAGACAGAGGAAATGAGGCATAGACAGCAAAATCAATATGTTGAGGAAACAGTCTGGGAAAACCCAAAGTATTCAAGTGTACAGGACAGAGTACTGGAGAGGAGAAAGCTGCAAGGAAAGAGAACTCTGGAGACCTTTGGGACATCTCTCTTCCACATTCAGCAAGATACTGATTGGTACGTGTGTATAAGAAAACCATCCAAGGTTGGAGAAGAATCCACTGAGATGATTAGACTAAACAGTGCCTGTCACTCACAAATGGCTGAGAATATTGCCTGTTCCCATCAGATTTAATGGATTCTGCTTAGGTTAATCTAGCTGCTGATATAATATTTCTCATTAATCATGAGGTATTAGGTAGAGTAACTCAGAAAAGTCCTTTCTCAGTAGTCAAGAATGTTTAGGCCTAGACTTAAATGCTTCTCTAGTTCCACCTAACAAATCTCAAAAGCAAGACCCAAAAGAATCAACCTATTTCCAAATAACTTAGCAAAGTCCCAAAACAAAGTTCACGATCATAGAGAGAAATACAAAAATATCCACCATTGATAAGGCAAAAATCACAATGTCTGGCATCCAAACAAAGATCATAGGCTTGCAAAGAATCAGGAAAATATAACGTATAATGAAGGCAAAACTTAATCAATCTATCAAAACTAAACTAGAACTGACATAGATATTAGAATTAGTAGATAAGACTATTAAAATATTTATTATAACTGTATTCTATGTGTTCAAAAATTAAATAGAAATATATAAATTATATAAAAGATTCAAATTACTGCAATATCTGTGGTGAAAAATATACTGGTTAGGATTGATTGCAAATTAGACAATGCAAGAAAAAATATTAGGAAAATTAAAGATACAGCAATATCAATTATTCAAAATGAAACACAAAGGAGAAGAAAGGAGTTAAAAAAGTGAAATGATTATCAGTGAGCTGTAGGGCAAACAACCAAAAAGAAACATGTAACTAGAGTCCTTGAAGGAGGGAAAGAGAGGGCAAGAGAAAAAATAGCTTTCAAATTTTTCAAATCTGATGAGAATTAAAAACCCATAAATCTAAGATGCTCAATAAATCCCACATACAAGAAATATGAAGAAGTTATTTCTACCTTCTGGCCTCTGAGAACACTGCTGCTATGAACATGCTTTTACATGTACTTGTTTGATGTATTATTTTCACATGAACATATGTTCATTAGGCAGAAATAGCCCAAATGTCCATCAGTGGCTGAATAAACTGATTTCTATACAATGAAATATTATTCACCCATAAAAATGAAATATAAATCTCCAAAATATTATGCTTAGTGGAAGAAGCCAGACACAAGAGGACAAATATTGTCTTATTTCCCTCATATATAATATCTAAGGTAGGTAAGCTCATAGAGACAAAAAGGATATTAGGGATTGCCAGAGGCTCAGACTCAGTACAGAGATAGAGCTGGGTATCAAGGAGAACTCCAACTAGGCCCTCAAATGTCCTCTGACATGTGTCTTGATTCTGCTTCTATCAGAAAGATAGCTCTACCTTTCACCACTGATATAATAATTCTCTTGACCAAGCATCCACTGTGTTCTATGAGTAATACATAATAAAAATTAGCTAATGATATCTCATTTATTTAGTATCATTAGGAAACTAAGTATTCTACAGAAATGTGTTTTCTAGATAACTGAAGTTTAGGCACTCATTATTTTTAAACTTTAATCATCATGCACAAAAACCTCTTAGGTATCTACTTTCACTTTTTTTATATTAGTATTCCAAAATCAAAACAGTATATGCAATAAAAGCAGCTCAGGGTGATCATTATGAATACATTATTGAAGAACCTCAGGACTATTAAAGTTTAAAGAACTATTGGCCCCAACACTAAATGGTCCCAAACTGAGTTGTTTTAAGTTCTCGGATCTTTCTTTATTTTATCTTTTGTTCTGAGCCATGATATTAGGCTCCCATGCATTCTTATTTGTTCATTTCTATGTGCACATTTAAACCATATACTCCTCTCTTGAGGTGCCTGGGTGGCTCATTGGTTAAGTGTCCAACTCTTGATTTCGGCTAAGGTCATGATCTCATGGTTTGTGGGTTCAAGCCCCACATTGGGCTCTATGCTGGCAGCACAGAGTCTGCTTGGGATTCTCTCTCTCTCTCTCTCTGTCCCCCTCTATCTCTGTCCCTCTTCCCACTTTCACTGTCTCTCTCAAAAAAAAAAAAAAAAAAAAAACTAAACTAAACTAAACTAAAAACCAAAAACAATATACTCCTTTCATCCAATCACACACTGGCTGTGGTAAAGACACTACTGCAAAAGATTACTTTTATTTATTTGTTTGTTGTTTGTTTGTTTAAATTCAATTTAGTTGACATAAGGTGCAGTATTGGTTTCAGGAGTAGAACCCAGTAATTCATCATATACATACAAAACCCAGTGCTCACCCCAACAAGTGTCCTCCTTAATGCCCATCACCCATTTAGCCCATACCCCCACCCACTTCCCCTCCAGCAACCCTAAGTTTGTTCTCTGCATTTAAGAGTCTCTTATGGTTTGCCTCCCTCTCTGTTTTTATTTTATTTTTCCTTCCCTTCCCCTATGGTCATCTGTTTTGTTTCTTAAATTCCACATATGAGCAAAACCAAGATTACTTCTTTGGACTATGAAATCATAGTAAAGCTTTGATCCTAGGTAAATGAAAAGGTAAGGATAGAGATCCTAGAAAATCTACACCCATCTCTTGTGGGCCACCCAGGCGCCCCACAATTTCTTTTTCTTTCTAATCCTCTAATGTGTCTTTCCCCCTTACATATAATGCTATTCAGAGGATTCCAATCACATAGTGTGAATATGATACATGGTATAGGTATAAGGGTATCTATTCTGACTTACTTGTCCTTTCCTTTTTTTAGGTAACAAATCATGTTACCACTTACTCATATAGAGAATGATAGCAGCAATATGCCTCTATAATGCCCTGGAGGTGAAATATTAATATATCTAAGAAATGAAATATTATTTATCTTCTTTGAAATATGTATGTTAATAAAATATTTAATCTACACAAAAAGATTCATGGAAAAAACATGATGTATCAGTCAGGTTTCAGTCAGAAGAGCAGATTAACTACGAGTCAGACAGAAAAGATGGGTGTAGAATGAATGAGGGCAATAGCAAACTGAAACCCACAGGGCTCCTCCACATGTGTCTATCATCACGTCTGAACATACAAAGAATTTCAGAGAGTAAAGGACACTATTTCAATTTAGAAGGTATGTTCCTCTTTTGTCCGACCCTAACTCAGGACCATACAGGAAAGGGGATTCTGAAAACAATTCCCAGATTAACCAAGTGGACACAGCACTAACCAACACTCATGACCCATCTAGAGGGATGATAGATGGTCTCGTTGCATGAGAGAATGTTCTATCAGTTCCATAATCCAAGATGATAATATACAAATACTCTGGTGTTAGAGCAAACAAATCTCAATACTTCATTTCATAGAGAGTTTGGATTTTCACTAGACCACCAAATACAACAACAAACAAACAAAAACAAAAGCTAGTATGGAAATACCCTTCTTCAATGTCTCAGAGACTTAATTTAAATTGTCTATGATTTGCAAGACTAGAACAATCCCAAATCACTCTTTTATTTTTGGAGAACTCTTGTTCAAAATATTGTGTAAATTGACAGACAGTCTCAGCTTCTAATTTCTGTAATTAATATGAAATAAGCTCCCAGAAATGGAGACAACGGAGGCCTCCCTTTATCCTCTTCTTCTACTTGATGGAAGACCTAGTCATGCCCAAAGCTATCCATCATGAAATATGCCAATCACCATATACCAAGTGTCTCCTTTAAGCAGTTTGCTTTTCTAATAAAAAACACTTGAATTCTCTTGAATATGTTCTTATACTGCTTATGATAAAGATGAGGTGGTTGGGATTTACTTTTCCAAAGGTAGCCTTTATAAACAATAATGAAAACACTTGAGATGTCTGCAGATCAGGAGACTGGACTCTACTGAGACAATGTGAGGAAAAGAGAATTGTGCATGTAATGATTTATTATTGATTCTGGTTCCTGTTGAGTTCACACTTGTAATTAAATCCAATGTTAGATGACTCAGAAAAATTATATTCATAACAGGGAATCTTGGTGAGGTTGAACCTGAGATTCAGATGTGTATTATTAGGCAATCCCTCTCTTCCACCTCTACTTCCCATCCTTCAAAAGAGTTCCTATCTATGCTCTGGCTTCTAAATCTCTTTACCTGGCATTTTTGAGACACCACATTCTTAATCCACATGATATATATGATCCCTTGGGAAAGAATTATACGACTTACTGTATTTGTCACTGAGACAGATGCCGACATGCCTAACACAGTGAGTGGGGAGTGAGGGAACTGGAGACTTAGAAGTCAAATATTAAGGAGATACAACACCTATTCCTAAATGAGTAAGGAATCTTCTTGGCAATAGTTGGATGATGCAGGAAAAAAGCCTAAATGTCAGAAAGAGCCACATTC
This sequence comes from Panthera uncia, assembly GCF_023721935.1. Lineage (NCBI taxonomy): Eukaryota > Metazoa > Chordata > Mammalia > Carnivora > Felidae > Panthera > Panthera uncia. The sequence goes on from NW_026057580.1 coordinate 18,207,461, forward strand.
CAGGCACACAGTAAAGTTATATTGGACAACCTGTTGATCATACATCACCCTTCCTGGCCTCTATGCATCCAAGAAAGGAGAGGTCTGTGGGCGGGGGGGGGGGGGGGGGTGAGTGTCAAAACTTTAATAAAGGTCTAAGCAACAGTGTTATAGAAAATCTTATAAAAGATCTTAGCAAAGAAAAAGAAAGACTTGTAAATACTAACCAGAGAGACAACTGAATGAGAACAAGGAGATCCAAACAATGGAAAGAGTGCCAGAGTGGTTAAAGTTCAAGCACGGGTGAGCATCATTCATAGGAAATAGGATTAAAGCTTTAGCATCTCCAGAGCTATAAGACACGATCAATAGAGGTATAAACCTGTGTCAATGGGCCTACAAACATCAGCTTTCAAAGGAGACAAGCAAGTGATACGGGTACTAAGGATCAGCAGAGAACCTGGTAGTAACAGGATTGAGCAGGAGTAAAAGCAGCAGGATGTATCAGGGAAACGTTAAAATTAACAGACAAGGAAATGGACAGAACAAAGTCTCACTCACTGGCTATACTTACATATGACACACCAAACCCATCCCTGGCCACGAATATTTAGAGAAATGACAGAGGAATGGAAAAGACTGTGTTGCCTCTTGGCAAAGGAAGGTATCATTAATCCAGAAAACTTTGAGACAAACTGCAAAATGGTCTTATCCTTGGTATCAGACAGATAAATAGGAAGAAGTGATCATTTAGCAACCCATTTTAATATGACTGCAAGAAAGTCTCATAAGGTGACGAGGCCCTAAATGTAATAGTTACATTTGTGAAGGTACATAGGTATCTAGATTTATGACTTGAGTCCTGACAAACTACACATTTAGTTTAGTTGCTAAGCCTTTAGTAACTCTAGACCTTTAGCAAATTGATTTTGGAACAATAACTGAGACACAGGAAAACTTTTGTAGCCGACAAATACATGCTCAACATAACATCACCAATTGTTGGGGAAGGCGAATCAAAACCATAATGAGCTACCACCTCACACCTGTTCGGATGGCTGGTATCAAAAAGCCAAGAGAGAACAAATGCTGGTGAGAAAATGAAGAAAAGGGAATCCTCATGGACTGCTAGTGGGAATGTACATTGGTGCAGTCACTACAGAAAACAGTTCGGAGGTTGCTCACGAAATTAAAAAGAGTACTACCATATGACCTAGCAACCCTACTTGTGAGTATATTTCTGAATAATATGAAATCACTATCCTAAAGAGATATCTGCACTCTCATGCTCGTTGAAGTATTATTCACAATAGCTAAGACATGGGAACAACCTAAGTGTCCTCTGACGGATAAATGGGTAAAGAAAATGGGACACACACACACACGCACACACTAGAATACTATTCTTCCATAAACAGAAAGAAATATGGATGGTCCTACAGGGCATTATGCTAAATGAGTTAAGTCAGACAGAGAAAGGCAAATATTGCATGATCTTATTTACCTGTAGAATTTTTAAAAGCCAAACTCATAGAAACAGAAGGTAAAACAGTTTTTGCCAGGGACTGAGAAGTGGGGGAAATGAGATGTTGGTCAAAGGGTAAAAACTCAGTTATAAGGTGAGTAAGTTTCAGTGATCTAAAGTACAGCATAGTTAATAATACTGCATTGTACTTATGCTTTTCAAAATTAGTGAGGTATACTTACACTAAAAAGATTCATTATTTATCTTAAATTCAGATTCAACTGGGTATCCTGTATTTTATCTGACAACTCCAGCCATGTAAAGATTTTAAATCTAGAAGATGTAGTAAAAAAAGACGATGGATTTTGGAATCAAATAGAGCTGTGTGTGAATCCCAACTCAACCACAAACTAAATGTATAATCCCTTCAAGTTACCTGAATGAACTCTGACTTTCCATATCTGCAAATGGTGATAACATCTCAGAGCACTGTTGTACAGAATAATTACATAAAGATAATGATAATAACTAAAAAATAATAATAGTACTGTTTTAACATTCTCAGCACAACTACAACAAAATGTCAATTATGTGAGGGAAGGATGTGTTAACTAACTTTATTGTGGTAAACATTTTATAACATATACCTGTATCAAATCATCACGTTGTACACTTTAAATTTATGCAATGTTACATGTCAATTATATCTCAATAAAGTTAGACAAAAAAACAGCCTTTGCCCCATCAACAGATCTGTATTCAGAAAAGGGATAGTTGATGCTAGACTTAAGCAGTGAACTCAAATGATACTGAAATTGATGTCCTCTTATGGTTTCTTCAAGACCCATTGGGTTTAAGTACTTAATCCACGTTGAGTTTATTTGTGTGTGTGGTGTAGGAAAGTGGTCCAGTTTCATTCTTTCGTATGTAGCTGTCCAGTTTTACCAGCACTATTTGTTAAAAAGACTGTCTTTCTCCCATCGCATATTCTTCCTTCCTTTGTCAAAGATTAATTGGCCACATAACCGTGGGTTTGTTTCTGGACTCTCTATCCAGCTCCATTGATCTCTGAGTCTATTTTTGTGCCAGTACCATACTGTTTTAATCACTACAGCTTTATAGTATAACTTGAAATCTAGAATTGTAATACCTCCAGCTTAGAAAGTGGTATTTAATTCTTCTATGCCAAACACAGAATTTTCAAAGCATCCTCAAAAAAATAGAGGTAAACTATGTCAGATGTAACAAAATATTTAGTATGAAAGTATCTCTTCTTCCCTAGTAAAGCATGCTGCTGGGCTCTCTAGGAGCCTGTATGCTTGGCCAGTAGTTCACATATGAACTTCTATACTGTGAAGACTGATGGCAACCACTGATGTGGTCCTAAAAATGGAGAAATAATTCATAGGATGATGTGTCAGTCCCATAAGAGACCTTGCATTAAAGAATGCCAAAGAGATGCTGGAAAGGCATATATATATGTGTGTGTGTGTGTGTGTGTGTGCACAAAGATTCCTTTTTCTCCACATCCTCACCAGCCATTCTAACAGGTGTGAGGTGATATATATATATATATATATATATATATATATATATATATATATATCTCCAGCTAATGGAAATGGAAGGCCTGTGTGACTATTTTATAAGTCATCCGTAAGCCCTGGGGAGACAAAGCCTCCTTACATATGGCAGATTTATGAGAATATTTAAACAGAAATTTTAAAAAGTGGATTAATTCAGAACCACAAGAGTTTAAATTTCCCAAGACTTACCAGAGAAAATAAATAAAAACCAAGCCCCAGAAAGCTTTAGAGAAAAGTGTCACAGCTAAAAAGATGTCAGGCTAGGCTCAACCCTTAATTAATGACTCCCATTTATTTTTAGACAGAAAAAAAGCAAGGATGGTTGATAGTGTACTAGTGAGAGAACCAAATGTAAGAGGAGCCACTTTTGGGGTGCCTGGGTGGCTCAGTCGGTTAAGTGTCCAACTTCGTCTCAGGTCATGATCTCACGGTTTGTGAGTTCGAGCACCCCGTCGGGCTCTGTGCTGACAGCTCAGAGCCTGGAGCCTGCTTCGGATTCTGTGTCTCTTTCTCTCTCTGCCCCTCCCCAACTTGTGCTCTGTCTCTCTATGTCTCTCAAAAAATAAACAAATGTAAAAAAATTAAAAAAAAAAAGAGGATCCACTTTTGAGAACAAGAAAGAAGACAAAACAGTGGTGAAAGTTTGGTACAACCAATGTCTCTAAAGGTAAGCAACTTTGGAAGCTGAACTGGTGACACAAAAGTAAAGTTATGTAAATCACACTAAATCTAGGCTGTTCATACTGTTTCTGGCATACTTGATTAATACTATTTGACTTATGGAAATCAAGTCCTCAACTCTGGAAAAGTAATAGCAGTCGAACTAAAGGACTCTCCCATCGCATATTCTCCTTCCATATGACTGCTTAGAATGGTATAGAACTTTGAAAGGGACTATAAAGTTTCCACATGAGGTGAGTAGAAGAGAGCATATTGTCTGGGCTGGAGCTAACACTTACAGATGCTGACATATGGAACAGATGACACTCCCACCCACAGAATCATATGTGTGTGTATGTATATGTAAGTTCACACATAAATGAGCCAAGCACACTTAAATGTTACAGAAAGCTCATAGAAAAGTTGAAACACACAAAGACACTTAAATGTTAGAGAAAGTTCAAAGATCTCCTAAGTGTCCCAGAATACTTGCATATATTATTTAGGTATCCAAAAATTCTCTGATTTACATATAAACCAAGAAGTCCATTTTCAGAAATTACTGCATTCATTCATTCCATACTTTAGTAAATTCCCTGCTATGAATCATCCTTCACCCTAATACATAGGTTGAATCACTAACCCCCAATATAACTATATTTGGAAAGAGGGCTTTTAGGAAGTAATTAAAATTGAATCAGATGAAAAGAATAGATTCCTAATCTTGACAGTATTGGTGGTCTTATAAGAACAGAAGGAGAAAAAAATCTCTCTCTTTCTCTCTCTATCTCTCTCTCTCACTCACACTGTGTGTGTGTGTGTGTGTGTGAATCCATGTCTCTTCTCTTCTCTTCTCTTCTCTTCTCTTCTCTTCTCTTCTCCTCTCCCTCTCTCTACCCTCCCTCAATGTACATGCACTGAGAAAAGGCCACATGCACATACAGCAAGAGGCAGCTGTCTGCAAGTCAGGAGAAGAGACCTCACCAAAAGTCAACTGTGCTGACACTTTGATCTTGGACTTCCAGCCTCCAGAAGTGTGTAGCAATCAATTTATGTTGTTTAAGCCACCTAGTCTATGGCATTTTGTTTGGCAGCCTAAACAGACTAAAACAATCACTGTGTTTAACAAGCTTACATTCCAGAAATAAAAAGGCAAGAAATACTTCAGCAAATCACGAAATACATGTATAATATGTCATATGACCATAAGCTCTGCAAAGAAAAAGGAAGCAGAGAAAAAGGATGAAAAATAACAAGGAATGGTATTTGTATAAAATATCCACAAATGCCATTTTTAATAAGGTGAGAACTAAGTGGAGAGTGAAAGAAATTAAGTGGAAAAAAGCATGGAACAAGTTATGTCAACATCTGCGGAAGAACACTCCAGAAAGAAACCACAAGTGCAAAGAGTCTGAAGAGAAAGTATGATGCAGTTTTAAGGATGGTAAGGTGATTATTGTGGCTTAGTATGACAAAAGGAATAGAAGGAGATCTATTCAATAAAGCGGCTGAGGTCAACATCATTGAGGGCCTGGCAACTCATAGGTAGTACTTTGAATTTTATTTGAATGAGATTTGAAATTTTTGGAGGAATCATGTGATATGACAAACTTTAAATCACTCTGTAGCTGCTGCATGGAACACTGAAAGTAGAGAGGCAAGGAGGCAGGCAGAGAGAGCAGTTAGAAAGCTATTTTATTTCTCTGGGTAAAAAAAGTTGCTGGCTTCAATCAGTTTGATGGTATTCAATGGAGGTCCTAAGAAGCACTTGGATTCTGAGAATATTTCAAAGGAACATTCAAGAGGATGTGCTGAAAGATTAAGTATGAAGATGTAACTGAGGCCCATAAATAAATACATTTATCTGGTTAACTGAGATAGGGGAGGAGGTCATGGAATAAAATGAGGTCAGAGTGTTTCCAGGGAACCATTTAATGTGAGAAAGGAGGCTATTATAGTAGACCATTTTCTGAAAGAATTTCTGGCATTTGAACTGAATCATTCTGCCTATGCAGTGAGAAGTTTTGTTTCACCACTTAGCTCCATTATCTACAGAAGTAATAGGGGAGAATTGGATATTGGGACAAATGAAAAAAAAGAAGATTAAGATAGAAGTACCAGAGAGAGCAGATACCCCAGGATCCAAGAATTACTTGGCAACACCTCTATGTGGGTATCAGAGTGGAATGTCAGCGATACTAATAATTCCAAAAAGTTAGAAGGTATTTAAGAAAAGTATATGGGATATGGGCTGTAGATAATATTAAAATTGGGAGTCAAGATGAGGCAGTGAGTGACATAAACAGAACATGAGACAGGGACAATATACTATCTAACAGTATCTAATAGCACAAATACCCCAGGAATGATGGTAAACAGAAGAGAAGAGGTGAAGTGGGGTTGGTGAGATACAACATAGCCTAAGTAGAAGTACTACTGAGCTTAAAGTAGTGAAAATTTGTATCAAGTCAGAGAGTGCTCACATTCCTACCCCCATTCTTGAGGACACATGGGGCAAACAAGTAGATGGTGAGAGCTAAGTAACTGACAATTGGATAATGAGTATCTCAAAACCATCGTCAGAGAGCACATTGGACAGAATTTAACATAAAACCCATATATTGATGAAACTAAAATGTTTTGATAAAAATCTGTGCATGACTTCAAGGTTTTGAAATATTTGGGAAGTGGTCCTAGAAGGCATTAATCTTCCCTCTCATCAAGCTGATGGAGGATCATAGCTTCTTGTGAACATTTGAATCTCATTTTGAGAGAAGAAGAAGATAGCCATTAAGCAGATGGCTGGATAAACAGGAAAGATAGATAAATACTTAGAAGACTGTCAGGTCAACATATTGATAATGATATGATTGACAGTAATATATATAGATATCTCTATATAAATAATATAAAGGTATAACCTAATAGGTATAAATGTTCATTGTTAAGAACAGTATGTGTACATAAGTGTGTTCATGTGGATGCATGCTTTGCTGCTTTCTGAGTTGTGCTATCCAATTTATGAAAACACACTACAGAAGACCCCACACTACCAAAAACCCTGGTGGCTCAAGTAATCTTGAGAAAGAAGAATAAAGCTGAAGGCATCACACATCCTGATTTCAAACTATATTATAATGCCTTAGCAATCAGAACAGTAAGATATTGGTATAAAAACAGACATAGAGATCAATGGAATGAAATAGAACCCAGAAATAAACCCACACATATATGGCCAATTTATAAGACAAAGGAACCAAGAATATATTATGGGGAAAAGATAGTCTCTTCAATAAATGGTGTTGGAAAAACTACAGCAACATGCAAAAGAATGAACCTGAACCCCTATTTTATACTATTTACAGCAATCAACTCAAAATGGATTAAAGACTTGAACATAGACCTAAAACCATAAACTTCCTTGAAGAAAATATAAGGGGTAATATCTTTGACATCAGTGTAGGCGATGATTTTTTAGATTTGACACCAACTCAAAGGCAACAAAAGCAAAAGTAAATAACTAGGACAACATCAAACTAAAAAACTTCTACATAGTAAAGTGAAACATCAACAAAATGAAAACTCAGTCTACTAAATGGAATAAAATATTTGCAAATCATATATTTGATAGAGTTAATATCCAATATATATAAAGAACTCATAAAGCTCAATAGCAAAAAACAAATAAATCAATCTGATTAAATGCACAGAGAAATGAAATAGATATTTTTCTGAAAAAGACATATAAATGGCCAACAGGTACATGAAAAGATGATTGAGGGAGGAGCCAAGATGGTGGAACAGCACGGAAGTGTTTTTTTGTGTCTCACTTCCATGAAATACAGCCAGACCAACACTAAACCATCCTGCACACCTAGAAAACTGATCTGAGGATTAACACAACAATTTGCAAAACCTGAACCACAGAATTCAGCAAGTATGCAGTGCAAAGAGGTGAACTGGGGGAGAGAGAAGAAGTGGAAAAAAAGGAGTCGCTTTTGCATGTGGAGTGAGGACGGAGACACCGGGCAGGGGGGCAAGAATATGGGAAAAGCACCCCCAGCCTCCATAAGGCAGCTGGAGAGAAAGTGGAAAAGTGGAAACAGCCACAGGGACTGAACTAAAAAGGGAGAAAGGAGAAAGGAAAAAGGAGAAAGGAGAGGGTTTAAATCCCATTAAGACTATAAACAGGGGGAGTGCAGACTCTGAAACTCCACAGCTTGGTACCTGGTGGTGTTCTGGTGGGAAGGGTGAATCCCCAGGAGCAGAGTGGAGTCCAGGGTTTTTCAGGCCACACGGGGAGAGCTGGTTCCCCTGCTGGGAGGATACCTGGTAGAGAATGTGTGGGTCCCCCAAAGGCAAGGCCCCAGTCGACCCAGGAGAGCAACCACATTCACTGGTGCTGGAACAAGGTTGTTAAGGGTGAAGCCTGGTGCCAGCTGTGTGTTATGATTTTCCATAATCCCTGAAACGCTGCTGTTACACTATCTCGCAAACTTTTTCTAGGGAGGGCTGGCACCCGGCTGCAGTCTTTGGGCATCGGCAGCAGCACAGTCCTGCAAATATTCCTGGGTGTGGCTGCCACCCAGCCATTGTTTGGTGAGACCCTCCTGCAGAGGGGCAGAACAGGTCAAAGCCGCAGTCCCTCAGAAGTAAGGGGTCGGGAAAAACAGCCACATATGAGACAAAACTCAGGAGGGAGGTTCTGCCTGGGGCTTGGTCACGGAGTGTGTAAAGGTGGGGAGTGGACAGAAGCCAAAGACAAAGAACTGGTGTGCATTTGCTGACCGGGGAAACAGAGTTCCAATACTAGAGACTGGGTAGCTGGGTGACGCCATTTTCACCACTCTGGCACATGCACATATGCACCTACAAGAACCACAACAATCCACCCCAGTGAGCTAAGCAGCGACATCTACTGGAGAATAGAACCATTACATTAAGCCCCACCCAACTGGGCCAAACTTGCTCTTCAGGAACACAAGTCTCTCCACCTGCTTAGTTTATGAACTATAAAGAGCTTTATAGTTTGATTTCTTGGGGAAAATGAAGTAATTTCAGTCATATTTCAGTCTGTTTGCTGGTCCACAGATTCAATTTTCTTTTTTTTTTTCTCTTTTTCCTTCTTTTCTTTGTCTTTAATACAGAAAGAGAAAAAATTCATTTTTATTTTCAATTTTTATTAAACATGTTTTTCTTTAATTTTTTCTACTATGTTTTTTACTTTTGTGTAAATTATTTCAAATTCTATTTTACTTCCATCATTTCATTTTAGTCTTTCAGTGTATTCATTTTTCAAATTTTCAAACGATTCCCTTTTCTCTTCTTTCCATTTTTCTCTAATCTGTCAAGCCAGTTACAACACCCAGACCAAAACGCACCTAGGATCTAGCATCATTTATTCGATTGTGTGTGTGTGTGTGTGTGTGTGTGTTTAATTTTTTAATTTTAATATTTATTTAATTTAAACTTTTTTAATTTTAATTTTTTTACCTCATTAGTTTCTATTCTCTATTAAAAAATGATGAAACAAAGGAATTCACCCCAAAAGAAAGACCAGGGAGAAATGACAGCTGAGGACTTAACCAACACAGATACAAGCAAGATGTAAGAACCAGAATCGAGAATCACTGTAATAATAACACTAGCTGGAGCTGAAAATAGATTAGAATCTCTTTCTGTGGAGATAAAAGATGTAAATCTAGTTAGGATGAAATAAAAAATGCTATAACTGAGCAGCAATCTGAAATGGAGTCCAGGGCGGCAAGGATGGATGAGGCAGAACAGAGAATCAATAATATAGAGGACAGACTTTTGGAGAATAATGAAGCAGAAAAAAAGAGGTAGATTAAGGTAAACGAGAACGATTTAAGAATTAGAGAAATCACTGACTCATTAAAAAGGAACATCAGAATCATATGGGTCCCAGAGGAGAAAGAGGGAGAAATAGGGGTAGAAGGGTTATATGAGTAAATCATACCAGAAAACTTTCCTAACCTGGGAAAAGACACAGACATCAAAATTCAGGAAGCACAGAGGACTCACATTAGATTCAACAAAAACCAACCATCAACAAGGCACATCATAGTAAAATTCACAAAATACTCATGCAAAGAGAGAATCATGAAAGCAGCAAGAGAAAAAAAGTCCTTAACCTACAAGGGAAGACACATCAGGTTTGCAGCAGACCTATCCACAGAAACTTGGCAGGCCAAAAAGTAGTAGCAGGATTTATTCAATGTGCTGAATCAGAAAAATATGCAGCCAAGAATTCTTTATCCAGCAAGGCTGTCATTCAAAATAGAAGGAGAGGTAAAAAGTTTCCCAGACAAACAAAAATTAAAGGAGTTTGTGACCACTAAACCAGCCTTGCAAGTTTAGCCTTGCAAGGCTAAACTTTCAAGTTTCAGCCTTGAAAATTTAAGGGGGACTCTCTGAAAATAAATAAATAAATAAATACCCAAAGCAACAAAGACTAGAAAGAACCAAAGAACACCACCAAAAATTTCAACTCTATAAGCAACATAATGGCAATAAATTCATATCTTTCAGTACTCACTCTAAACTTCAATGGACTAAATGCTCCAATCAAAAGACACAGGGTAACAGAATGGATAAGAAAACAATATCCATCTATATGCTATTTACAAGAGACCCACTTTAGACATAAGACACCTTCAGATTGAAAGTAAGGGGATGGAGAACCATCTATTATGCTACTGGTCAACAAAAGAAAGCCGGAGTAGCCATACTTATCAGAAAATCTAGACTTTAAATAAAGACTGTATCAAGAGATGAAGAAGGGCATTATATCATAATTAAGGGGTCTATCCACCAATAGATCTAAAAATTGTAAACATTTATATGCCAAATGTGGAAGTACCCAAGTATATAAATCAATTGATCACAAACATAAAGAAACTCATTGATACTAATACCATAATAGTAGGAGACTTCAACACCCCACTCACAGCAATGGACAGATCATCTAATCAAAATATCAATAAAGAAACAATGGCTTTGAATGACACATTGGAACAGATGGACTTAACAGATATATTCAGAACATTTCATCCTAAAGCAGCAGAGTATACATTCTCCAGTGCACATGGAATGTTCTCCAGAATACAGCACATACTGGGACACCAATCATCCCTCAACAAGTACAAAAAGATTGAGATCATACCATGCATATCTCAGAACACAATGCTATGAAACTTGAAATCAACCATAAGAAAAAATTTGGAAAGGTAACAAATACTTGGAGACTAAAGACCATCCTACTAAAGAATGAATAGGCTAACCAAGAAGTTAAACAGAAAATTAAAAAGTATATGGAAGCCACTGAAAATGATAATACCATAACCCCAAACCTCTGGAATACAGGAAAGGTGGTCATAAGAGGAAAGTATATAGCAATCCAGGCCTTCCAAAAGAAGGAAGAAAAATCTCAGATACACAATGTAACCTTACACCTTAGAGAACTGGAAAAAGAACAGAAAATAAAACCCAAAACCAGCAGAAGACAGGAAATAATAAAGATTAGAGCAAAAATTAATGCTATCAAAACCAAAAAAACCAAAAAACAAACAAAACAAAAAAACAAAAAAAAGTAGGACAGATCAATGAAACCAGAAGCTGGTTCTTTGAAAGAATTAACAAAATTGATAAACCACTAGCCAGTTTGATCAAAAAGAAAAAGGAAAGGACCCAAATAAATAAAATCAAGAATGAAAGAGGAGAGATCACAACCACCACAGCAAAAATAAAAACAATAATAAGAGAATATTACACGCAATTATATGCAAATAAAATGGGCAATCTGGAAGAAACAGACAAATTCCTAGAAACATATACACTACCAATACTGAAGCAGGAAGAAATAGAACATTTGAACAGACCCATAACCAGTAAGGAAATCAAATTAATAATCAAAAATCTCCCCCCCTTAAAAAAAAAAAAAACAAGAGTCCAGTGCCAGATGACTTTCCAGGGGAATTCTACCAAACATTGAAGGAAGAGTTAACTTCTATTCTCTTGAAGGTGTTCCAAAAAGTAGAAATGGAAGGAAAACTTCCACACTCTTTCTATGAAGCCAGCATTAACTTGATTCCAAAACCAGAGACCTCACTAGAAAGGAGAACAATATACCAATTTCCCTGATGAAAACGGACGCAAAAATCCTCAACATGATATTAGCCAACCGGATCCAACAATGCATTAAAAAAATTATTCACCACAACCAAGCAGGATTTATACCTGGGATGCAGGGCTGGTTCAATATCCGCAAAACAATTAACGTGATTCATCACATCAATAAAAGAAAGGACAAGAACCATATGATCCTCTCAATAGATGCAGAGAAAGCATTTGACAAAATATAGCATCATTTCTTAATAAAAACCCTTAAGAAAGTAGGGATAGAAGGATCATACCTCAAGATTATAAAAGCCATATATGAAAGACCCAACTCTAATATCATCTCAATGGGGAAACTGAGAGCTTTCCCCCTAAGGTCAGGAACAAGAGGATGTCCACTCTTGCCACTGTTATTCAACATAGTATTGGAAGTCTTAGCCTCTGCACAAAGAAATAAAACGTATCCAAAATCAGCCAGGGGAGGTCAAACTTTCACTTTTCACAGATGACATGATACTCTATATGGAAAACCCAAAAGATTCCACCGAAAAACTGCTAGAACTGATATGTGAATTCAGCAAGTTGAAGGATATAAAATCAATGCACAGAAATCGGTTGCATTCCTATACAGCAACAATGAAGCAACAGAAAGAGAAATCAAGGAATCAATCCCATTTACAATTGCACCAAAAACCATATAGTACCTAGGAATAAATCTAACCAAAGAGGTGAAAAATCTATACACTGAAAACTATAGAAAGTTTATGAAAGAAATCCAAGAAGAGACAAAAAAAATGGAAAAAGATTTCATGCTCCTGGATAGGAAGAACAAATATTGTTAAAATATCGATATTATCCAAAGCAATCTACATATTCAATGCAATCCCTATCAAAGTAACACCAGCATTCTTCACAGAGCTAGAACAAACAATCCTAAAATTTGTATGGAACCACAAAAGACCTCAAGGAGCCAAAGCAATCTTGAAAAAGAAAACCAAAGCAGGAGGCATCACAATCCCAGACTTCAAGCTATACTACAAAGCTGTAATCATCAAGACAGTATGGTACTGGCACAAAAACAGGCACTCAGATCAACGGAACACAGTAGAGAACTCAGAAATGGACCCACAAATGTATGACCAACTAATCTTTGACAAAGCAGGAAAGAATATCCAATGGAATAAAGACAGTCTCTTTAGCAAGTGGTGCTGGAAAACTGGACAGCAACATGCAGAAGAATGAACCTGGACCACTTTCTTACACAAAAATAAACTCAAAATGGATGAAAGACCTCAATGTAAGACAGGAAGCATCAAAATCCTTGAGAAGAAAGCAGGCAAAAACCTCTTTGATCTTGGCCGCAGCAACTTCCTACTCAACATGTGTCTGGTGGCAAGGGAAACAAAAGCAAAAATGAACTATTGGGACCTCATCATTATAAAAAGCTTCTGCACAGCAAAGGAAACAATCAGCAAAACTAAAAGGCAACCAACAGAATGGGAGAAGATATTTGCAAACGACATATCAGATATAGGGTTAATATCCAAAATCTATAAAGAACTTCTCAAACTCATCACCCAAAAAATAAATAATCCAGTGAAGAAATGGGCAAAAGACAAGAATAGACACTTCTCCAAAGTAGACATCCAGATGGCCAACCAACACATGAAAAAATGCTCAACATCACTCATCATTAGGGAAATACAAATCTAAACCACAATGAGATACCACCTCACACCTGTCAGAATGGCTAACATTAACAACTCAGGCAATAACAGATTTTGGTGAGGATGCGGAGAAAGAGGATCTCTTTTGCATTGCTGGTGGGAATGCAAACTGGTGCAGCCACTCTGGAAAACAGTATGGAGGTTCCACAAAAAATTAAAAATAGAACTACCCTATGACCCAGCAATTGCACTACTAGGTTTTTATCCAAGGGACACAGGTATGCTGTTTCGAAGGGACACATGCACCCCAATGTTTACAGCAGCACTATCAACAATAGCTAAAGTATGGAAAGAGCCCAAATGTACATCGATGGATGGATGGATAAAGAAAATGTGGTATATATATACAATGGTGTATTACTCAGCAATCAAAAAGAATGAAATCTTGACATTTGCAACTATGTAGATGGAACTGGAGGGTATTATGCTAAACGAAATTAGTCAGTCAGAGAAAGACAAATATCATATGACTTAACTCACATGAGGACTTTAAGACATAGAACAGATGAATGTAAGGGAAGGGAAGCAAAAATAATATCAAAACAGGGAGGGGGACAAAACATAAGAGACTCTTAAATATGGAAAACAAACAGAGGGTTATTGGAGAGATTGTAAGAGGCGGGATGGGCTAAATGGGTAAGGGGCATTAAGGAATCCATTCCTGAAATCACTGTTGCACTATTTGCTAACTAATATGGATGTAAATTTTAAAAATGAAATTAAAAAAATAAAAATAATAATAAATAAATAAATAGAAAAGATGCTCAACATCACTAGTCATCAGAGAAATGCAAATAAAATCCACAATGAAATATTACCTCACATCTCTTGAAATTGCTATTATCAAAAGAGAAGAGATAACAAGTGTTATGAAGGATTGAAGAAAAGGCAATCCTTGTACACTGCTGATGGGAATGTAAACCGATGAAGCAACTATGGGAAGCACTATGGAAGTTCCTCAAAAAGTTAAAAATAGAACTACTATGTGATCCAGCAATTCCACCTCTGGGAATATACCCAAAGGAAACAAAATCACTATCTTGGAAATAATATACACCACCCCCCCATGTCCACTGCATCATTATTTATAATAGCCAACACATTATGAAATAATCTAAGTGTCCAAGATCAGATGAACAGATAAGGAAAGTGTTGTGTGTGTGTGTGCATGTGTGTGCACACGTGGGCACCTGGCTGGCTCAGTAGAAAAGCCTGTGACTCCTGATCTCAGCATTGTGAGTTTAAGCCCCACATTGAGTGTAGAGCTTACTTTTAAAAAATTATTTGTATGTATTTATATCTGAAGGAAAAAAAGCCATAAAAAAGAAGGAAATCTGCCATTTGCAATAACATGGATGGACTTTGAAGGTATTATGCTAAGTAAAATGTGAGAGAGAGAAAGATAAATATTGTATTATATCACTTATCTGAACAAAAAAAACTAATAGCCATTGAAATTAGTTGGTGCGTACCAAATGTAGGGGTTGGAGTGGGTGAAATACGTGTCAGTGGTCAAAAGGTACACACTTCCAGTTACAAGATTAATAAATACTGGGGTGTAATGTACAGCATGGTGTCTACCATTAATAATACTCTATTGTGTATCTGAAAGTTGTTAAAAGAGTAGATCTTAAAGGTTTGCATCACAAAAATAAAGCATTGTGACAGTCTGAGATAACAGAGGTTGAATAACCTTATGGTAATCATTTCATACTTTTTGTCATATTTGATGTATATTTGCTAATTATATCTCAATAAAAATGGAAAAATTTTAAATATACTGTATTTGTCCTTGTTATTTGAGGTCTCAATCTTAAAGACCTATTCTTGTATCTGAATTGCCAGATCCTGTGTTTGACAGTATAAGAAAGGACTTTTCTCACTAAGTTATTAAAATAAGGTGGGGAGGACCATGTCTGCTTTCATTGGCACATTTGTAAATCTTTTTCCCTGCCACCATCCATAGAGAACACCAGGTATAAAACAAAAGTCCTGAGTAAATTAACTACTCTCGTTTTTGTTACACCTAGTGTTACTAGCTTTTATTTAGAAATTCTTTCACTTTGGGGGCACCTGGGTGGCTCAGTCAGTTAAGAGGTCAGCTTTGGCTCAGGTCATGAGTTCACGGTTTGTGAGTGGGTTTGAGTCCCACGTCGGGTTCTGTGCTGACAGCTCAGAGCCTGGAGCCTGCTTCAGATTATATGTCTCCCTCTCTCTCTGCCTCTCCCCCACTTGCACTCTGTCTCTATCTCTCTGAAAAATAAATAATAAAACATCTTTAAAAAAAGAAAGAAATTCTTTCACTATAGAATTCTTAGAAGTGAAAGAACTCCTAAAAATATTCTTTCTTAAAAATGTGGGAAAGAATGGAATTTGGAGAAAAGAAATAAGAGTGAAAATGAACTTGCAAACATTTTTTTTTCTCAAAAAGGCCATAAAAAGTAGAATCCATGGTAGGTCATTAAAACAATTAGTGTTAGGCTTCAGCGGGGGGGGTCTGCCAGGGCTCTGACTGCAGGAGAGTAAGAAGTAGACATTCCAGCCTGCTCTCATTCAGGTGACCTCATTAGCCCACATTCACTAAACAGGACCTTGAAAATCCTACCCCAAAGAATGAGATACTGTCTTCAAGTTCTGGCTTATGAAGGACAATATACCTTTACAGAATCTTGAGTTTTAACCCAGCTCCTGTTGATGGAGAAGAATTAGAGCAGAAGATATTCTGTTCCTGAGGTCTTAAGAAACAGAAGTGAAGATTTAGAAATACCGAATTATAATACATTCCAGTGCTGACGTCATGTTGAAAAGCAGAAGGCAAGAGAGGAGCATGTTCACTAAAAAGAAAAAAAGGCAATAAATCATGTTTGCATTTTCCAAGACTTTATTTTCAGTAGTTTCTTGTTGAGTTCTATGTGATTTTTTTTTTTTTTTGAAAAAGAAAGAATACATGCAAGAGTGGGAGGGGCAGGGGGAGAGAAGGAGGAGGGGGAAATCTTAAGCCGGCTTCAAGCCCTGCAAGAGCCCAATGCAGAGTTGGATGGTGAGATGTTGACCTCAGCCAAAATCAAGAGCCTGATGCTGAACCAACTGAGCCACCGAGTTATACACACTTTTACATTACAGTAGGCAGCAAGCATTCAAAAACTTATAGTAATTTTCATACATTGTGAAGCTATATTACAAGTTCATTTGGGGTTTATTTCATGAGGTATTCAGCATTTTGAATTTCTGTAACATTAACTCGTCTAAGGACTTAGTGAACTGAAGAAGTTAGCACTAAAGAAATAGTTTTTATTTTCTACATAATGCTAGATTTTCAGTTGGCAAATGAAAGTTTTTTCCCCATGATATCAAATGTTGTTTTCTTTTTAATTTTCAATTTTTTTCTTCAAAATTATGGACCAAATAAACTTGATCTTAACATTAGCTAGGTTGGCTTCAGTTAAAATTAAATAACTGAAGATTCTGAGAGCAATTTTAAACTCTTGTAGAAAAATATAGTTGCTGCATTTCTCTAGTTGCTCTCACTTCATTTTTGGCCATTTAAGTAAATATCATGGATAATTCAGAAAATAATATTTTGTCTTGAATTGTTGAAGTTATTGTGTTTAATAGTTAATTTTATGTGTCAACTTGACAGGGCTAAGGGATGCCCAGATAGCTGGTAAGATTTTATTTCTGGGTATGTTTGTCAAGGTGTCTCAGGAAGAGATTAGCATTTGTATCAATGTGAGTGAGCATCATATAATCTACTTAAGACCTGACTAGAAAAAAAGGTAGAGGAAGGCCAAATTCACTCTGTTTGAGCTGAGGGAAACATATTCTCCTGTCCTTGGACATGGCACTTCTGGTTCTCAGGGTCTTGAATTCAGACCAAGAATTACACTATTGTTCTCCTTCTCTCATTCACCAACCCCCCAAATTCTCAGGCCTTGAATTATATCACCAGCTTTCTTGATTTTCCAACTTGCAGAGGGCAGACTGTGGGACTTCCTGGCTTCCCTAAGCATGTGATCAAATTCCTATAATAAATCTCCTCATACATTATCTATCTATCTATCTATCTATCTATCATCTATCTACTATCTATCATCTATCTATCTATCTATCTATCTATCTATACCTTATTAATCTTGCTTCTCTACCTAATATATTGTGCATTGGAGAATTAAAATAGGATCAGAGCTGAATGGAAGCTTGCACACATTCAGGAGGTCCATTTCCCTGTCTTTAAAGACATGAACATCCACTTTCTCCACTATAGAGTGGAAGAGAAGGATAAGCTAATAAAATAAACATACTTGGATCACATCAATGATCCATTGATCAATGATCAATGTCCAATTAAGAATATAACTGCCAGAATGCAATCATAATAATAACTCTGGCTCTTCTGATACTGAGCAAAGACGAGGGAAGATGAGAGAGGGATGTTTAATAACAGGAATTTTCAAGATGCAATATCAAAAGAAATATTTTCAAGCCAAATGCCAAACAGGATGTGACTTTTCCTTTAAAATGTCTCTTTTATCAAAGCTGATATTTTGAATGTTACTTGTGAAGAAGAATATAGACCTAATAATAAGAATATGGAAACAAGTCTGGATGCTCAAATTAAAGACATACAAATAGCTACAATGTTAAATACCAAATATGATTATTTAGTAAAACATGCAACTAGAATTCAACAGAACACATACTTAAAAAATTAAAAAGTTGGGGGTGCCTGGGTAGCTCAGTCAGTTGAGTGTCTGACTCTGACTTCAGCTCAGATCATGATCCCAGGGTCATGGGATTGAATCCGATGTTGGGCTCTGTGCTGAGTGTGGAGCCTGCTTAAGATTCTCTCTCTCTCTCTCTCTCTCTCTCTCTCTCTCTCTCTTTCTGTACCTCTCTCCCTCTCTCTATCCCTTCCTCCCTCCCTCCCTCAAATAAACTTTTTAAAAAGCTAAATAATCAATTAAGTGACTTTTCAGTAAGTTCGTGTGCAAAGATTGATAACCACAAATACTACAAAATCATTAAGTAACGACCCAATACAAAACCATGTGGGTGAAATTACATAAGAAGATGGGCAGAACCTATGATAAGAATCCAGAACAAAGGAAAACATATTCTTAGCCACTGTGACCAGTGGTTATCACCAGCTTCTCACTGAGGAACTGAGAGTTAAGGCATGAAAGAACAGTGGATAAGAACTGGACCCCCACCTCCACCGCCATAGTGTTCAGGTTGCCTTCATCATCCTTTCTTAGAAGGAGGTGCTGGCACTGGCCTGTCATGGAAAGACTGCACAGTCTGGATATAGGCCTTGATGGCATGATTGCAATCCCTGTTGTACACCAAGATATCTTCGTTTCCCTGAGACTGGGCAGGTTTTTCCTCAAAACTTGCTGACTCCATGTCAAGATATATGACATGTATGTTTTGTAGACATGTGGAATAGTTAAAAATTGTCAGGTTACCATTTTAAAATAGCATTCTCAAGCAGCTTAACACATTAAGGAGTCTTTGCTCAAGATCATATAAGATCCCTCTGAATATAATTTTGTTATCTAAACTCACCATTTATATCTCCATAGCAGTTGCTATAACTCAATTGCTAATGCAAAGAATAATCTGATGAACAGACAAATACAATAATATCCATCCATAAATATGACTTTGAAAACCAAGGAACCATTTTGGAAGTTGGGGCCTGGTGAACTGGTAATAATTACATTGTTCAAAGCACAACAATCTACACACATTCTAATTTTACTTGTTTATGTTTCCTTTCTTTTATGCTTTAAGAATGTGCAGGATTTCAAGACTCAGATAAACTGCATCTGAATTTAACATGGCCCCCATTGTGCTTGACCTCTAACACAACTGTTTATATAGAACACATCATAAAAGCTATCAGATTTATGATCCTTCTTGTGATCAATCCAGAGGATTTGATACTTCTTCCTCTTTTCAGAGCTCTTGTCCCATTCATTGAGGGAAAACAAATTACACTTAGTTTGAAACTTTTCTTTTAAGCTCTCCTTTTGCTTCTTAGGTCCTAGAGAAAAGCTGAAGTTAATGCAAAATTAATATTAGCCTCCAGGACCTGCCAGTAAAGGTGAGTCCTGATATGGTTGCTAATGGCAAGCTGTTACATACTCTTCTGCAGCTTGCAGGAATCAACAGAAGCTTAATACCTATCAGGTTGGAGTAAGTCAGGAAGAACACACCTACTCTACACAGAGCTGTCCTCTGCCTTTTGTGATGATTTCATGATCAATACGATACTGTGTCCACACTCAAGCTGCAGAGACCTAACCTTTGTTGGAATGCTCAGAGAATGATTGAAAATGAGAATGTCAAGAATGCCCTGTCTACTCTGAACTGATTTAGCTCTTGGTATCAGTGCTTACTTCTCTGTCTGCAGGCCACCCCTGTGGAAAAACGTGTCTGGAGCAAGAGATAACAGGACAGCTGGTCAACCCAGGTTTTTCTTTCTCTTTTGCCCAACTTCTAACACAAGAAACAAATGAAGGAGCAAAAGGAAGAAAGGGAGAACTTTCTTATCTTGGGAAACAGTAAGTGGCTCTTCTTGCCTAAAATAATGAAGTGGTTTCCTCCGACGACCTGACCCCACCTGTCTCTCTAGTAACCTCTTCATACCTCATCTTCACCATCCCATCAATGTGACTCCCATTGCCCACTGAATGTGCTCTGCTCTCCCCTACTCCAAGCCTTGTCTACTAAAAATGTTTACCTTTTACCTTGTATTGGTCCCTCTCTCTTTCTCTTTCTGTTCCCATCCTGCAATTCCCTCAGTCTTTCTACCGTCTTTTTTCTCTGGTTTTTCTTTCTCTTTTGCTTGACTTCTAACACAAAACATCACTTATCCTCTGTTCATTAGTTATTCTGTAGAGCCCCTTGGTTCTCTGGGGCAGCACGAGGAGGAAAAAAGGGATCCCTTTGATCTAATCTTACAGTGTAGTATATAATACCCAATCAAAATGTTCATACTGTAATCACATTTATTGTTATTTTTAGGTAGGTTTCATGCCCAGCATGGAGCCCAATGCTGGGCTTGAACTCAAGACCCTAAGATCAAGATCTGATCTGAGATCAAGAGTCAGACACTTAACCAACTGAGCCACCTAGGCACCCTTTAAAATGTTCATACTGTAAAAAGATAGACCCTCTCCGGGCTCCCTTTAGTATGATATTATTTTTTTAAGTGCCTATTACTCTCTCATAGTAAGTACATTATAAAATGCCCCCTATCTTTGGTAATTACCAGACACAAATGAGGGTAGAAAAGAAAAAAAAAATCACAATTTGTCTTATGCAGAGGTTCTGGTTCAAACTTTATAATTAGTCATTATTTAAGTACTTCATTCATCTATATAAACTTCCTATTATTGTGGCTACTAAGGTTTTTACTAGCTATGTTATATAATACTACTACCATCCTATCAGTCTATTTCAAAAATTTTTTAAAACAGCTTGTCAAAACAGAACCCCACTAAATATACCCCTTCGATATTTTTGAAATAAAAGTGGAATGCCTGGGTGGCTCAGTCAGTTGAGTGTCCAACTTTGGCTCAGGTCATGAGCACACAGTTCATGAGTCCAAACCCTGCATCAGGCTCACTACTGTCAGTGCAGAGTCTGCTTCAGATCCTCTGTCCCTCTCTCTCTCCACCTCTCCCCCACTTGTGCTCCCTCTCTCAAAAATAAATAAAACATTAAAAACCATAAAATGTTAAAAAAAAGAAATAAAAGTCATAATGATGGCTAACATTTTTTTGTTACTCTCCATTGACCAATGTTATACAGGAGGGATGGTTTGATTCTGGTATTGTGTCCAGTTAGTTATTCTTACCAATTGTCTGATTCAATTGATAAATTATTCGTGTTATTCTGTTTCTGAACAAATGAGCTGTCAAATATCTTCTTGGTGACTCTAATAAGGTATATATCTATATACACTAAAACCTTAGATTGCGAGTAACTTGTTTTGTGAGTGTTCCACAAGATAAGCAAACATTTCCAATAAGTTTTATTTTGATAAACAAGTGATGTCTTGCAATATGAGTAGTACATGACACTGAACATCACAAGATCACAACTGAGCCAATGGTTCTTGAAATTTGCTTTGATATACAAGTGCTTAGGATTACAGGCATATTTCTGGAAGAAATTATGCTTACAAATCAAGGTTTTACTGTATATGAGTATATGCATAGATATGTATATATCTGTCAAAATTGTGCTATATGAAGTTCTGGAGAGAGTAAAATATCTAGTGTCTCTATTGTGCAAGATGATTTCAAAACTCTCTATGCAGACTAATCATTGGGAATCCAAAGAAAATGAGAAGACAATATCACCAGATTAAAGATGTACATATATTTTCTATCATGCTTTTGTACCACTTGCAAAAAAACAAAAGGATCTTCTTCAATGAGACAATGAATTCATTTACACAAAAGACAAATAAAAAGACTGGAAAGAAGGAAAAAAGGCAAGTTGATGAGTGAAAGAAAGGAAGGGAAAAAACAGAGCTAGAAGGGAATGAAGGAAAAGAGCAAGAGGGAAGGAAGCAAGGAAGGGAGAGAAGAAACAAATGAAGGAGCAAAAGGAAGAAAGGGAGAACTTTCTTATCTTGGGAAACATTAAGTGGTTCTTCTTGCCTAAAATAATGAAGTGGTTTCCTCCAACGACCCGACCCCACCTGTCTCTCTAGCCGCCTCTTCATACCTCATCTTCACTATCCCATCATGTGACTCCCATTGCCCACTGAATGTGCTCTGCTCTCCCCTACTCCAAGCCTTGTACGTGCTAGTTTTTAGAATTGCTTTTCCCTCAACTACCACAGATTATCTTTGCCTATTTGTCCCAGGCATTGATGCTAAGTTTCATTTTCATAGTTACACTAAATAATTTTTAATAGATATGTTTTGGTGGAAATAGCAGCATCTTCACACATTACCAAGACCATGACCAAGAGTCTACCATATTATCTATCTAAAGACAAAATTAAAAAAGAGAGGAAGCATACCATCTTCTTTAACAATTTGAAAAGAGCAATAAAAAAGTGCATATGAACATTAACTCAGAGTATAAATTTTATAATACTATCTTGATTAAATAAACAAGGTTCAGGTTTGACTGCTTATCTTTCTTCAGGGGAAATAAAAAGATTAAAAGACTATGAATTAAGTGTCAATAATACCTAAAGAGATAATAATCAATTTGGTATGTTGTCCTCAGAAACAAAGATAAGAGATTAATTCTGTACTCAAGTATTAGTGGAAAGCTCCACATGTTGTGGAGAGCACAACATGTAATAGAAGGTGTCAGTCTAATGGGCAGAAGAAGTAAATGCCTACAAGGTGTCAGGAAGGTAAAATTTGGGAGAGCTGACCCAGTGGGGATCAGGTGGGGTGGAAATCACCATCGAGCAGTGGTAACCACTCTCATAGCTCTGATGCTCAGAGATGCTTTCCCCTCTACAGACAGATTTTGTCAGTGTTTATTCATAGAATTTTTGGACAGGCTAGCACTTAGAAATCGAAGACAAATGCTATATCAGGAAAATAACTCAGTGAGCTCTTATAACCTGATGTCATTTAACATTCAGTTAAGCTAAAAATCCTCTTCTAGTCTGATTCCTTAGCTTCCAAACAATCTTTTGTGATTCAGATTTCAATGTAGGTCTAAGTGCAAGACAGAAAATATGCTGGCCATGCCAGCACAAGCAGACACACTTGCATTACAGTTATATGTTGTTGATATTTTGAACATATGTCTCAATCTAGTGATCTTAATTATGGGAATGCATATCCAAAATATATACCCACTTGCTGCAAAGCTGGCTTTAGACTGTGGCAAGTTCACAAAGTCTCTTAGGAGAGAGCCAAGGGAATTTTCCTGGTGACATCACTCTATTTAAGTTATGGTGACATCACTTTTATAATTTCTATTCTTAATTTATAAAGAAATTACAGAAAACATTAATGCATATATTAGGATGGGTTACTGAACAGGACTGCCATACTATCAACTAATTGAGAGAAGTTAGGTCATGATATGTTTGGTTGCATTAGAAGAAACAGAAAATGTCGGGAGCCAGGAAGTTCTGATAAAATAGGAGAGTGAGAAGAAATGTGTATGCGGACACTTATTGTAGCATGAAAAAACTAGTTGTCCTGGATGAGAAGTACCAAGCACAAAATTAAAATATTGAAAACAAATTGGTACAGTTATGAAGAAAAGCTCAGCTAATTCAAAATAGTGCCTAGAGGTAACCATTATCCTAAGTAATAAATACAAGTTACTTTCGTGTATTTTCCATTCTTGCCTCCTCTTCTTTTATTTCCTTCCCCTTTACCACATGGTTTTATCCTCAAAAAGTAAATATTTGCCCTTTGCTGTTAATACTTCACTTTTTACGGCACATGTGAGAGTGGCCCCACTGTATTACAAAATAAAATATCTCTTTGGGATTCCAGCAACACCTCAACTCAATCATATATGTCTAAAATAGAACAAATTCTCATATGTGGCCACCCACCTCTACCAGTAAACTTTTAGCTGTCCTTCATGCTTTTTGTCAGTGGATTCTTTTCTTTTTTTTTTTTTTTAATTTTTTAACTTTTATTTTTGAGAGAGCAGGAGACAGAGTGCGAGCAGGGGAGGGGCAGAGAACAAGGGAGGGAGACACAGAATCTGAAGCAGGCTCCAGGCTCTGAGCTGTCAGCACAGAGACTGACGCAGGGCTCAAACTCACAAACCATCAGATCATGACCTGAGCTGAAGCTGGGCGCTAAATGGATTGAACCACCCAGGAGCCCCTCAGTGGATTATTTTCTAAGCAGTAGTCCAAGGTAGAAAAGAGAGGTTCATCCTATTCTCTCTCCTCTCCCTCAAGTTGCCAGTTTCTCAAAATTTGTTAATGCTCCTTCCTAATTATCTCTTGCATACCCCTCTCTTTTGCACTTCCTACCTTGCAGCAAGCTTTCATCATGCCTGGTCTGGAATATTTAAATTAGATGTCAATTGTATCCACCATCTCAAGGAAATTCTTGTTTTACTGAAATATAGTTGACACACATTTGTTTCAGGTGTACAACATAGTAATTTGACAACTCTACACTTGATGCTACACTCACAAGTGTAGCTACCATCTGTCACCATACAATGCTACCAAAATACCATTGACAAAAAAAA